>NC_091745.1:44308127-44385627 GCF_043380555.1 Nothobranchius furzeri | reverse complement strand
ATGCATAATATTAATGGTATTTCTTTATAAAAAGCAGTAAATACCATTGTTTCTTCAAGCTGGTAAGAGTAGACTATATGTTATAAATGAGCAAAAAGGAAAAAGTGAGGTTGTCTTACAAAAATGTGATTTATTCAAATTTCCCAAGGCAATGGTAAACAAAGTGCGCATTTGGTTTTTGTTAAACATTTGTGACTTATATTAGTTAACAGTTTCAGTCACATTCACTCCAAAACACATTCTGAGTTTCAAATATTGTTGGAAAGAGGTTCTTAGCATTCTACAGACACACAGCATTGTCTGTAAAATAAAATCACTGAACTGTGATCTTGAGAAAGAGGTTTTAAAAAAGTGTCCCAGTTCACTGCTAGTTGCCTACATTTGTGGTCCAAACACCTTATTTTGTGTTTTTAAGTGATTTTTTTCTTATTCAGTGAGAGAAATCTAGTCTCTGCTGGGCTTTAACGAGTGCATCAAAGTCAGGTTGAATGTCTGAGGTGGATTAGCGAAGCACAGCTGACAAATGATCATCAGTGAGAGAGGATCTATACCTGGATTTTGTAAACTTCATCATTGAAAATGTTTGTTCACAAATGTAGGTAGAGCTGAAGAGAACCAACATCTTCTGAGCATGTCTCTTCAGGTTTGGAAAGTCCTCCTTAAGAGAAGAGTAGAAATCCAGCAGAGATCCTGAATCTCTGCTTTCGAGTCCCAAACCCTCTTCAGCACTTTCCCCAGGCTGAAGCTGGGCGGACACTGTGCGACTTTTTCACTCGCAGCACTCAGCTTCAGCTCAAACTGTACGACTTCCTCGCAGAGCAGATCTCACGAGTCGTGTGCTCACACTGCACGACCCAGTTCTTGTATGCGACCTGACTGCTCACACTGTACGTCTGGTAGCAACACGTCGGCCCTAAAAATATGCTAAAAATAGCAGTTTTTACTCAACACGTTGGACTTTTTTGTCTTGCCTGTTGTCCTTCGGGAGTGCTGCAGGACACACAGGGATTTATGGGGGTTTGATGAGGAAAACGAAATAAAGACAGTAAATCTGTGTTTTGTGATCAGTTTAATTTGACATGAACACGACAAACACGCTTTCTTGACAATCTTTGTGAGTAAAAAAAACGTGTAGAAACAAAAACGAACAGCGTGTGTTATTAGGGAAATAGCGAGCGACCGGCGTTGATGCAGGATTGCGCGCGCATGCGCCGTGAGCGGTTCTGATACTTTTTGGGTCGCAGCTGCTCGCAGCGCCGCTTCAACAGTGCGATACCCTCACGAGGGACGAGCGAAATATTAAACACACCAGAGTGCGACCTCACGACTGCCGATCGGTAGCTGGTCACGTGGTGTTAATCGCCTCTCGTAACCCCCTGTACACTACACGACCGCTCGGCGCAAAACTCGCCCCGATGTCGTGGCTTCTCGCACGACTGGAAAATCGGCTCAAAAAAGTGAAAAAGTCTTACAGTGTACGCCCGGCTTAAGATTTGGACAACCGTCTGTTGTGACACCTGACAGTCTCTCCCATTTCAATCCCAGAGTGTCCGTGCACGCATTTACCTCTGTAAAAAGATCACTCCCTGTCGTTGTCCCTTTCATCGACCGCATTGCTGCCCGCTCCTCTGTGAGCTTGAAGTCCGTTATCCCCAGACAAATACGAGCAGCTGGGCTGTGTCCCGGACATCACAGCTCCCGTCTAATGAGAAAAAGTCCAAACTTGCCACTTCACGTTGCAGCTGAAGCTCCAGGTTCCCCGCAATGTCCTCGATCCTCCTGGTCACGGTTCGCCTGGACAGCGGGATTTGCTCAAATGCGCCTTTTTTTTCAGGGCATATTAGTGCGGCAGAGTCCACCATGCACTCTTTGACAAACTCTCCCTCCGAAAACGGCTTGCTGTTTTTAGCTATTTTGTGGGATATCACAAAGCTGGTCCTGGTTGCTGCATCCCTGGATGTGTGAAGCTTAGTAAAACAGCCTTGCTGCTTTTGCAACTTTGCTAGCAAAGCTTCGGATGTCCGTGCCCTCTCAGCATCAGACAAGTTCTTGTATTTTTCCGAGTGTTTCTTGTCGTAATGCCGACTCAAATTGTAGTCCTTAAACACGGCAATCTCCTCCCCGCAAACCAAACACACGGCTTTACCTCCGACTTCAGTAAAAAAAATACTTAGCAGTCCAATTTTTGTTGAAAATCCTGCATTCGGCATCTTTCTTTTTTTTTTTTTTTTTTTTGCATGAGCGGACATTTCTCAGGCTACAATCACCATGTCAACCGCGGGCACTTGTTGCTATACGTATTGCGTCATCGTGCACGTAAAAAACAACTTCAAAATAAAAGCAATGCAGCCTTAGCCCATGCATGAGGTAAAATGAGAAAATACATTTATTTTGTAATTTCCAATTAACCTTACGCGGGCCGGTCAAAGTCAACCAAAGGGCCGGATGTGGCCCGCGGGCCGTAAAATGCCCAGGTCTGATCTAGTCCCTCCAGCAGGTCTCCTCCCGCTGGGACGTGCCTGGAGAACCTGCAGAGAAAGGTGATAAGAAGGCATCGTAATTAGATGCTTGAGCCACCTCAGCTGCCTCCTTTTGATGAGGAGAACCAGTGGCTCTATACCCCAAACTCCTCCAAACTGAACTTTCAAAATAAAGTTTCCAGATTTCCAGTTGCCTAATTAGTAACATAAGTATGCCATTATCTGTGCCACCTACATGTCTAAAGTAGACAGAAGAGATACTTGCTGCCACCCAGCAGCAGGGCCAGGATTTTTTCCTACAGGTGCTGTAGAGGTACTTCATGAGTGGTTGGGGTTGCTGCCCCCGTCGGCGGACTGAAGAGCAGCATCGTTAAACCATTGCTTGGCCTGACCTTGTCGTGTAGCAACCCCTAGCTACCGCCTGGCGCCGCCCATGCTACTACCTTTCTCCTTGCCTATTATAGCATGAACTACCTATATCATGTGTGATCTTGCTATTCTCAACGTCTTGGGATCAGCTGCGTAGAACACCTTTGTTACCATTTCACGTCTAAAACGCTCGCCGTTGGAAGGTCCGTGTTGCTGAACTTGTGGGAAAAGCGCATCTCTTGTGTTACGCACCGCGTCTGCGTCACGTGGAAGGCCTGGGGAAATCCGACATTGGCCATCCAGTTGAGGAAGCTCATTCTTGTCACTTGTTGCTAGGATCTTGCTCGGGTAGTTATGGTTTAAAAAAATATAGTTGACAGTAGAAAGGCAGACAGACCGATATGTCAAAGCTTGTGTTTTTGTCACCACGTACAGGAGCAGCTCACTCATTACTGCAGACAAAGGCCTGGTCCCTCTCTCAAATCATCCAGCAGTCGCTCATGAACTTTAGGCCAAGACCCAGGGGCGTATTTAGGACTGAAGAAGATCCGGGGCTTAACACACACACACACACACACACACACACACACACACACACACACACACGCACACACACACACACACACATGTGACACGCACTAGTCAACATCATATATATTACAAATCACAAATATTTTCAAGTAAGACTCACAAACCTGAGTCAACTCCAGTCTCATCAAAGCTGGGGTTCTGTCGCCGTACTTTTGGTCTAAAAAACGTCCTTATGTCCATCTTTACATTTGCGTTTCAGGCAGAGACTGTAGAAGAAGCCGGCTGCTGAAGGGCTTCTTCTTCAGTGGTGGAGGCTCAGGCAGGCTGTATACAAACTAGTGCCAGCTGCTCCCTCTCTGTTGGACTTTGGTACTGCATGTTACTTCCACATTTTAGATCTGGGGCTTTTCATAAAACATTCGGGGCTTGAGCCCAAGTAGCCGGGCCTAACGCCGCCCCTGCCAAGACCCACTATCAACCTGGTGGACGCTTCCCACCTCTTTCCTGTTGAATGAGATTTGCTTTTTTATTTGATTAACAGCAGATCAACAGTAGGGAGGCAGCACAGGAAATGCCAACAGCTGGTCTTTAGCGATGAGTTTAATTAAAACTGTCTAATTGTCATTAGTCATGTTTGAGGAGTCATGTTTGAATTTGGACACATTCTGGGGGGTTGCTTGCCATAAGCAACATCTGACTCTCAATAAAGATTCATGTCTTCCACACATGATTTATAAAGTTGAGACCAAATTTCACACAAGTGGAATTCAGCTGCTTTCTCCACATGTAAACTACAACAAGCAGCTGAATTTGGTTTGGATTCAGTAGTGGCGTGCGGTCCTTTTGAAATTACAAGGTGAAGTGCACATGCACCATCTCCTCAAGTATTCTCATGGTGATGCACAGTCATAAAGACCCTGTTCTCTTCTAATGTTTTGGACATTTTTCAAATGATCAGAGCGGCTTAGCCAACTTTAAAGTGCCTGCAAATTGTGAAATGAGGCTTTTGCCCCCATTGCACTCTTGCCAATTGGCTGTCTATGGCAACACATTCAAAGCTAAAAGTTGCTTTTCAGAGCCAGGCCAATTAACAGATATAAAACACCAACATTATTTAAACTGTGATCACTTGGCAGAATTTTGGAGCGAGCAGTGGGCCTTGTAATGACCATCTAAGGGTTCTTCTCGCCGTTCCAGAGGGACGCTGAGCGCGTCGCTCAAAAGGAGAACCTGCGAGATGCGTCGTCTTCTGTCTGATGGTCTTTCTGGGTCAGCAGCAGTAAGGCAGTTTATTTGGATGCCAAACACACACACACACACACACACACACACACACACACACACACACCTGAACATATGTGTTATGAAGTACTTTTAGCGTAGATAAAAAAATCCACAGGCTCATAAAAATACAATAAAGATAATGTCACAGCTAGATGCGTGTCAGTGATCTAAGGCCCACTTTAGGGAAAGGAACCTCACAACCATTCCTTGACAAAACAGTCATCTTATTTACAAGGCTCACAATAACCCCACGCAAATGTCGAAAAGAGGAATAAAGCGAGGGGAGGAAAAAAATAATTAGCATATTAATCTTTTTTATGCCGTCATCTTTCAGGTCCGGGGGACCCGCGGTGTAATTTAAATCTAAATGCTTTCCCTGGCATTAGAATTCATTTTAGATGGGTCAATTGTTCCATAATAAAGGGATGGAAGGTGTACTTCATGCAAGAGATTTATGTTTGCCATTTGTTCATATTCATGTGCTACTGAATACCCCTCAATTCAAATGGTGATGACAGCTCATATCAGTCGAGCTCCAGACCTACAGATCACTAACCGGCAGCAATGAATTTCATTTGCCGAGGACAAAAAGAGTGACGGGAGAGAGAGAGAGACTGAAGGGGGAGATGGTAGTGAGGAGAAGGGGGGAGATCAGCTCCCCAACTCAGTTTATTGATTTTTTTTTTCCCTGCTCGACAGAAAGCCTGAATAACAGCTCTATTGCCCTCATAATGATTAGTGACAAAAGTTTAATTAAGCAATTATGAAGCCAATAATGGAGTTGTCTGGTTTGCTTAGCTTTAGACTGTTTAAGACTTATCTCCCTCTCGCACATCACAGCAGCTGGAATGTGCTTGAAGAGATTAATGCCGCGAGAACACAGATGCCCACTTTAATACGGCGCCATGATGCTGTTTGAATGAAGTTGAGAACACAAGCGTCTCTTTATCAAATTACAAGTCTGCTTTTCATGAATATGGAGGAAAAGGGAAGAGAAAAAAAAACATCCAGCCATGGCTTCAAGGTGTAATTATAAAGACATACAACAGAAAGACACAATTCTGCTGTGGTAATCTCCCTTTATGAAATATGCATGATAATGTTTTACTGAATAAAGACTTAGCGTGTTCTAAGAGGCTTTGGCGTTTTACATTTGCTCAGACAATTGGATATTTCTCAAATATTCCTTAATGTTGTGTTCGATCCTGCACCTCTCGCATGTCTTTTTTTGTTTTGCCGCTGAAAATTGATTAGATTATCTTCCCTCTCCACGCGCAGCACCAAATAAATGAGGTTTCAAGATGCAAACTTTGCATTCAAGTTGATGCCATTTGTCGCTGTTGATGAATCTGCGTGACACGCGGTGATGTATGGGCAATTTACGCAGATCAATCCATAGATGATCCAGATGGAAAGGCTATATTTGAAATCACGTGCATGAGGTGTGTGTTGTCTTTAGTCAGAGGCAACAATGGAGTAAAATCTTAAAATAACCCACGCGGTTTTCAACTTCACGAACTTGTCACTCCGTCTGCCGAAAGATTTTTTTCCTCCCCTTTGGTGTAAAATCATAAACTCCAGTCGGTGAAGGGGGCTGAAGTCTAACTCGACTTCCTCGGCGATGACACCGCATTTGAGCAAAAGCTGCAGACGCGCCGTGAAAAGAGCCGTTCCTTCTCGTCTCTAAGAAAGTCCTCCGTCCTCTGAGCTCATCCACATTTTCTGTAAGCGCAGCAACACAAAGTTGGCGTGCTGTGACAGCCTAAATCCGGCTGTAAAGCACGCTAGCAGACAAACTGAATGGAGGTTGTTGTTAGCGTAGCACCATATCCAGTATTTATGTGTTCTCAAGTAAAACTATTATAAGTATGGAAATTTAGAAGGCCTTGGAGCGTGTTTACACCATTTTGGATAATGCCTGCCCTTGCTCTACACACTGAATCACAGATTAGTCTAACATCAAGCATTACATTGTGTCTCACTATGAGGAGGTCAGATTTTAAGCTGCTGTTTGTAGTTTTCTGGCTTTGGATTTACTTAAAAACCAACAGGATTAGATTGATCGGCGGCGCTTTGTAAACCGAACGTTTTTTTCGTAATCCTAAACTTTCAGTATAATAACAGATTATCTAAAAGTTCATAAGTGTTTGCTTTTTCTGCATTTTTAACATTTGAGGGCTCTTTTCGGCATCATTACTCTTAAGCGCATCCCTTTTGGAGGTCACCTTGGGTCTCTTTCAGCTGGATGTGTCAGAGCGGGGAAAGGAGCACCCGCTGAATGACACAAAGCAGAGAGGAAACAAGGAAAGGGAGAATAAACACTAAACAATAAGCACATCGTCTCGTAACACATGCTGCGTTGTGGGATGTTGCATGCTTTCCCTCTCTCTCTCCCCCCGGCCTCCTAGGACAATGAGATGACACGGTGAAGGTGGGACTGCATCTGGCCTCATATTTAAACAGGGCTGCCACATCTCAGGAACACGGGTTGTTGCCAGATTGCAGGCTAATTAAGGAGCTTCTTGGATGACCATCAGTGCCTGTCGGTGGGAAAGGTAGCAGGCTGAGGCTTGCTCTGCCACGCTCCCACTGCGAGGACCCCGAAAAGACAAATGGTTGGCGGAAACCCCGCGGGATGTCATAATGCTACATATTTCCCTCCAAAACAAAAGCTGTCCCTCGTGGGATTCCTGTTTCCCTTTTCCCGCTCCCTCCTCTCCTCAAACAAGTGTAAATTACCTTTGGATAAGTGTTCAAGCGGCCTGTCCGCACACATTAGCCAATTGTCGCTAAAGCAAACATCCTATGAAATATGTATTTCACAGACGCTCGAATGCAATAATTAGTGCTGATATAATATGCTGTGAAGGTTATTTAATGACTTTGTCGACTAATTCTGCAGTAAATAATTATTTTGGTATAATTAAGGGGAGGTAGTGTGATGTAATTACGGGCTGTGCTTCAGGGGAAAATGACCAAAGCCATTATTGTTGTGACAGATATACTGTGTTAACTGCTTAAGTGATAACAATTGGGTGACTCGTGATTAATTGCACTGTAAAAGTTGTGCTTTGGCACCGACGGCTCAAACGAGAAGCCTCTCCGTTGTTTTTGAATCCCGCGTAATGCCTGTTTATGACAGGCGGTATAACATAGCGGAGTACGGCTGGTTTGACAGCAAGTGGGAAGCTGGAATTGTTTACTTGACTTCATTTCTCTTCCCCACTTGCTGCCTTTATTTCGTGCAAGTGTGAGAAAAGCGTGAGTGTGTGTGTGTGCAATCGGGAATGGGGGGTTGAAAATGCAGCCGGCTGGCTGCTTGGCTAATAAGATGCCCATCATTCCAGCTAGCGCCGCTGATTTGTGTCTCCCTCTAACTCTCTCCATGATTACATTCTAAGAAGCTAACGCCTCCCCCCCTTCCTCCAACCTCTTCCCCCAGCTGATCCTCGTCTTGTTACGTGGCATTAATGACACTTCAGTCATTGTGGCTTTCAAGCAGAGCCCTTCCACAGCGAACAGAGAGTTGACATTTCCTGACATTTTCCCAACTAATTACAGTACAAATAATTAAGCATGTTCCTCTATGTAACAAATGAAGGCGAGAGCCGTCTGTCATCCCTGGCCATGATTGATGACACTCTGGGAGACTTTATCTGATGGGTCCTGCCACGAGGTACAGAGGAAGCAAATTTATTAGAACGAACAATGCATATTTGGAGTCATCTCATCCAGTTATGCGCCGAGGCAATATCCGAGTCAAGGTGAATGTGACAATGAAAGCAAAATATTAGCATTTTGTGGAGCGGGCTGAGGGGAAAATCAGAGCGCAGAGATGACAGGCCTAATTATTTCGGCTCACACAGGCCAGGACAGCTGTTTCTGGTGTCCTGAACAAGCCTGTCACACAGTTAACCAAATAGGGTCTGCGTAGCAGACACCGCCAGGATGTGTGTGCCACTAATGACCAATGCTAATGTTGCTGCCACATCCCTAAAAATGTGTCACTGTGCAAGATACTTTTTATATCACTCAGTTTTTCTACTTAATAATGTGTTTTTTTTTTTTTAGAATTAATGCTTATCTGTCAGAAAGTGCTTTGCCACCTGGAGTTTATGTTCTTTTCAAATAGTTTATTTATAAAGAATCCCGATGCAAGTTTCTTTAAAACATATATATGTTTTCTCATTTGTTCTTCAATTAGTTTTAGGGTAAACCATAAAACTGCACGTTTGACTATGAATTTGTAATGTTGAAGAAAGTTCAAAGAGTAGAAAAAGCCATGTTGTACAACATGTGGTCATTTCCAGATGAAGGAAAAGTAACTAAACACATGAAGCTTTTTCTGATTAAATAAAACAAGTCAACAGGAACAGGATGAATCAAATAGGTGTAAAGGTCAAGTGTGATTGATTCTTGTACAAAAGTGCACCCCTACTGGTGAACAACTGCTTTTTTTATCATAAGATAATTTTCCACTTTCTGCCTCAGAGATCTACTTGTGATATACGAACCAACAATGAACAATGGGCTTAGGCTTTTATGCTACCAAATACCAATATGTTGTCTGCATACATGCGTGCTTTGGGGAATAGAAAGGTTGCCGCCCACACTCATAATGAATCTAGAATTTGTACTCCAGGGCAACCTCACAATGGCTCCCGAGGAGCAGGCAAATCCGGATGGGTTTGGAAAAAAATCTACATGGGGATCAAAGTTTGCTGCTTAGTGGCTCGCTGGCTGGCTCGGAACAGATGGGCGTCGGAGGCACGATGAGCCCATTGAGATTCAGGATCCAAAGTGGCTTCTGCTGCTCTGTACACACACGCAGATGATGCCTTTGTGCCAGCGGATAGTAGATATCCGTTTAGATAGGTTGGGAGGGATGTGGGCTTGTTTGGGCTTATAGCTGGAGAGGTAAAAGCAAAAGACAAAGCACCAGGGAATGCTTATGAAGTGGAGTGTGGTTAGGGAGTCATGCACACAGGTTAGCTAAAATATGCAAGTTTTATATTCCCCGGTTGTAAGCATTGTAATTGAGTTTGTTTATGCTAAATGGAAACAACAGTCGCCCCTTGTACACTTTGCCACAGCTTTTCTTTGTTTTACCTCTGAAAACCACGATTAGCAACAACCATGTCGGCTATACTGAGCGGTGCGCTTTGTATTTTTCTGAATTTGTTACTCTGGGGAAAACAAATTACTAACATTAAAATTTTTGAATGAAAAGTTCAAACATGTTGCAAAAGGTCTGGTGCGATGTTTAAGACTGTAGTGTGTTGGTCGGAGGATTTGTTCCCTTTTTAAGTTGAAGAAATAACAAAATTAAAAATAGCTGATGTCGTCAAATAATTCGAAAGAGCTTCAGCCCTGTAGCAGCTTCTGACACCTAAAGCCCAACAGCTAAAGGTCAACTTTACGCAGACTTTTAATACGTCTGCAGTGGTCTCTAACCGGAACATGGAATTCAGCTGGAGGAGAAAGCAGCTTCAGGCGGCAGGATTTCCTGATTTTTGGACATACCGCCTCTGACAGGCTAACAGCGACACAGCTCTGCCTCTGTTTGCTCTGCAACGCTGACATTTTATCCCCACAAATAATGGAGGAGTTCTGCCGTGTGGTGGAGTTGCTAATGCTAATGATTAGCTTCTACTAATCCAGACGTTCTCGGCTGTTTCCTAGACGCTAAACCAACAACAGCCTTCCCCATCAAGAGTCAAGATGGGTGAGTCCATGAATGCTAAGTGACAGTGTGACGTAGATCTGTCAGGCTTTTCTAATCCTAGAGTTTCACCGTCTATTTTCTATCAGAAGCTGATGCAGGAGATAGGTGTAGGAGACTATTTTCATGTGCAGCCTGAATAAAAAAACCAGAGTTTTTAAAATAATAAGTAAAAGATGGTTTCTCAGTGAACTTGCTCTTTAAAGAACGACTCGGCAGTTTTGGCTTGTTTTTAGCACCCCCTAGTGTCCGTTTAGTGAAACCAAAAGCTAAACGTATCTTCTCGCTAAGCGTTATTCTTTTTAACACCTTAATCAAACTGCTGAAACGTCTCCCCAGCCTTCCTTAATGTCTACAGGAGTGATCCATCACTGAATTAAGCAAATCATCTGTGTTCATGATCTGAAACATGCAGGAAACATGCTGGAAGCAGAATGCAGCACCAGGTCGTCTCATTTTGTTTCTAAATCCAACAGACCGGACTGGCACTCTGAAGTTGCAAATGCCGTAATCTGGCCACAGAGGATGGTGGGAGTCTGCGTGACATCTAATTAACCCTGTAATGGGTCATTGTTGCACATACGGGCTCAAGAAAATGATTTAAAAGTCTGAAAAATGTGCCTAGTATCCCTTCAATTGTGCACACAGCATACTGGAGCCAGGCATGTATGACAGGTGCACTCAGTGATACACTGGTATCTGATCCTTCTAAGTGTAGACCTGCAAAACTACAAAGACCATAAATTAGTGTGATCTGTTAGTCAGGAGATAAAACACCTGATGTTTTAGAATTTTGGGGCTTTCTGCTCTACAAGTGAATTCAGCATGGCCCAAAGTTCAAAGATCAGGAAGTAAATTTTCTACTCTGGGTTTGGGAGGTGACAAGCTTTTCCCTGGAAATCTGAACAGTGAACTCAAAAATATGTTTTTTATATTCCCATGCCTTTTTGAGAAAGGCGTGCAAAGACAGTCTTCAAATGTTACGGAAACACGAATATCACACACGATGTGCAAGTTAAAATACTAAATGCACTCTGAGGCCTTCCTATGCATATATTTGTGGAAACCATGGCATACATTTAGAAAGGTCTTTCTTTCTTTTTGCATGCTGTGTTCAACAAAAAATACGCTTTAAGCACAAACTTGTGAAGACGATCCAGTTTTTGTGCCAGTTTCTCCAGACGTCAGAGCGGTCTCTGCTCTTCAGAGCGGCAACACAGCTTCCTGGGTTCGCCGTTGTCAGGTTTGAGTTGAGTTCAGAAGCTGCGAGTCGAACGCCCGCTTTACAACATGACAATTAGTTTTAACAACTGGAGCTGTCACCACATCAAGAGAAGAAGAAAAAACTTAATGTCGAAAAATTTTCACTCTTTTTTTGCAAGAATAACTCGAAGGTGTTCACGTTTCAAGGGGGGAAAAAATATCCGAGATTTCTATTGAAACAACTGAATTTTACACAGAAAGGCAGAGATGGTTTTGAAAGATGTGATAAATCAAATGACAAATCACAGCGCAACAGGTCGATGAGTCATGCAGAGGGTAATCTGTTGGATTGTAATAAATGTGACAGGTGTTGTAGTTTGATCGGAGGCCGTGGTTGGAGCAGGGGAAAACACCTTAGAAGCAGTGGAGAAAGAGAATCCCTCAAGGGCTTGCTTTTAACCTGCCCACCAATCCCATTCAATGTCATTACTTCTTTCCCCTCCACTTTATCTGCTCCCAGTGACTGGAGCTTCCTAGAACTGACCGTCGTACGGCGCTCCACGGAACGGTTACAGGGCTAATGGGATGAGATGCACAGAATTATAAATACTGACAGTAAATCATATTACATCCCTAATAAGCATTAACTGGATAACTGGGTCAAAGCTGTATGATCTTAACTGATTTTTCTAAAGAAACCTGACAGCAGAATGTCAATGCTTGAATATTTCTTCATGCATCATTAAAACAAGATTGGCTTTTAACAAAAGGGGAGGAGGACGGGATCCGTTGGGCTGAATTGATTCTTGCTTGAGGCTGCCTTGCACAAGTAAGTGTATTACATAAAAATCTATACAGGATATTAAAACAACACCCATTCTGCAAGACAGTTACAATTAAAAGCTGACACCCGTCCATGCTTTTGTGTCTGCCACTGCCGTCTGCCAGCGAATGCATTTCAGCCACGTGAGTGGCTGCAATCAATGGGAGCTCAGTAGAAACGCTTAGGAAGCTTATGTTAACTGGGCTGCTTCCTGAGCGGCAGACTGAACGCAACTGCCACAGCGCTCCGACAACTCGTGTCAAACACTTCTAGAGTTCTGATGGTTTCTATTTATGCTATAAACAGGGTATCTGCAGGTTTAAGGGAGCCAAATTTAAGACTTTTTAAGACCTTTTTTAAGGCCACTTTGACCAAATTTAAGCTATTTTTAGAATTACATTTAAGCTATAATTTCCAGCTATTGCCTGGAAACGGTGCTAACCACGTCGCGAACGTGGGATTAGCCATCCAGTTGCCATTAAACTTGCACTTCCCCATGGCGCAAGCTCCCACTAGCTTAACCAGCTAATGTGCTCATCTAAAAATAGCCCCCTTTCACAACCAACTGCATGTGAACGGCTCCACTTACGCCAACATCATACACAAAAAATGCTGAACACCAACTAGAAATTCACGAAAATTTTATAGAAATAAAAGAATCTTGCTTATTGGGTCTTTGGTAATTTAAGACCTCTGGAAACTATTTAAGGATTATTTGTCATTTTTAAGGATTTTTAAGGCCTTAAATTTGGAAAAGCCAATTTAAGACTTTTTAAGACTTTTTAAGGACCCGCGGATACCCTGTATAAAGGAAGATTCGGTCAGATGCCACCGAGGGTGTCAGATAGTCCGGCTGTGGAGGTTTTCGGGATTACAAAGATGCTGAAATGCAATGCATAAAAAACAGTGTTGCTTTACTTTAAAAAATAATGTTTAACATTTTAAAACTGATGGAAAATAATAGAATAAAATAGACTATTATTCCCACAGTGGGGAAATTCACTCTTGCAGCACAAACATTTAGAAAAGGAAGAGGAAAAATAGAAAAGCATTTTAGAAAAAAATAACAAAACAACTGTTCAGAAAACTACGACGTCAAAAAAAAATGTGTGTTTTAGGAAAAAGCTGCAGTGAAACAGAAAAAAAACAAAACAGTTTCTTTTTCTAAAACACAGCCACGTTGTGAGAGAACAAGCAAAAATACTGAAGAAAACTGTAGAAAATAGCAACAGAAGAGTTTGAACAAGGATGCGCATAAAACAGCACAAACATATTTTACAAACAAAAACATTTACTGTAACAGAAACACATTATTTCAGAAACCTGTGCAGAGGAACCTAAAAATAAACAAAACAAACAGAAAAAATCTCTTATCTAAACATCTAAACAAAAGTTTAACAACCAAACAAACACTGCTCATCTGAGCAAACACAAGAGCAGTTCAGAAAATACGAAAACCCTCACCGTAAGAAACCATTACAACATGACAAAAAACAACACCTGTTCAGTTAAATTGGAGGTTTTACCCACTTTTTATTTGTTTGTGTTTTATGTTAGGGTTGGGGTTTATGGAATGTTGTTTCCTGAATTATTTTTTTATTCATTTTTATATTTTCTTATAATAAATGTGTGTGTTGTTCTTTCGTCTGTAGCATGTGGTGGAATATTCCATTTGCTCATCGGTTACAGGAAGACTTTAGTAACTTAAGAACACGTTTCCAGTGCTGTCCAGGCCAATTACATTGAAATATTACCTTTTATTTTTACTGTTTCGTCAAACATCTTAAACGCGCCATCCAAATAAACCGACTTGTGATCTGAGGATTAAAGTGAATGTGCTGGGTTGTTCGTGCAGCAATAACTCATCGACCAAACATCAGCAGAAACTGGATTAAGCTGATGGCATGTAAAATCAGTCATTGCTTCATCCATTCGCAGCTCCAGCGAAATTCAGTCAGATACCTGTGAAACTACTCGAGGGGGTCGTGTTTTACATCTAAAGTTACTGCACACTGGTGGGATGAGTCCTATTCTGAGGGTAAGCAGAGCTGTTGAGGCTGTTGGGGCCCGTGAGCGTGGCCAGCCGGGGCGGGAGGCGGGCCGGACTGGGTCAGTTGGCACGACAGCGGAGCAAATGCTGGGAAATAAATCAGTCTCACTGACACGGTGCCTCTCATCAAGTGACATCCCGCGGTGTCCCCATCAGTTACAAACCAATAAAGATGTATGGGAGGAAAACAGAAGCGATCGCAGCAGATGCCAAGGTGAAATACATCCAGTGTCTGGAGAGATAGTGTGTGTCAGGTCTGAAAAGTCCATCAGCAACTCTTACAGATGTCAGTGCGTTTTCATAACTGGATGTGTAAATGCACATTTATATTTCATGTGCAAAAACCTCAGAAAAACTGTAAGATTGACTGCAAATGTTTACAGTTGCAAAAGTAAGCATAGAGGCACTTCTATCATTGTTAGGTGCATTTTTTCTAAGTAAATGTTGGACTGGGGTAAGTTAACACTAGAACCGCCATGGCAGTCATTCTGACTGTTTAGCAATTGTCATGTCTAGAGGGATACTTTGCAACTTTTTCATATTTTCAAATATTTTTCTTGAGCCAGTATGTGCTAAAATGACCCTTCACAGGGTTAATGCAATGTCATTCAGACCCCCACCGCCCTCTGTGGCCAGAACACCGCATTTGCAACTTCAGAGTGCCGGTCCGGTCTGTTGGACTTAGAAAAGAAAAATGGAGCTGACAAACCTGGGGCTTTGGTCTGGTTCCACTCCTGTAAACGTTAATGAAGGCTGAAGGTGCATTTCAGTTTTCAGACTAAGGTGTTAAAAAAACGACAAGTTTTGCTTTCGGTTCTACTAAACAGACACGAGGGAGAGAGAGAAAATGACACAGAGGCATAAAAAATGACCAGAGTTTGATAGTTGTTTTTTTTATGGAAAAAATAACATTATTTAGCTAATTAAATACTATCTGAAATTATAAATGTAAAAGGTGAATTGTTTACCTATAAATGCAGTCTTTAAATTTTGGCTTAGGACCGTTCTAGTGGTGACGGTTTGGTGGCGGTTCTAGTCTTCACTGCGATAATCGTTGTTTTCTGCACCTTCAGTTAGTCTCTAGTGATTTGGTGTGAACGTAAGCGTCTGAAAGAGTCACAAAAAAGGAACTGTGAAGGTATGTGGGATAATGCAATATTCATGACAGTCCAAGAGGAAGTTGTGTTGTCTCTGAGCTCCTGGAGAACACCACGCCGCATGTTCGTGTGTGTGCACGCTGAGCAGCCCGGTCCAGTGGTGCTCACCTGACATCTGCATATGTCATTCAGAAGGGCAATATGTGTCTGCATCAGTGATTTCTAAACACTTTGGGGTCAACATATTATTAATATTTAGTATTAGCACTGATGACAATGTGGCATCCTCCTGAGAGTCGGGCAAAATGTTGAGTGGGGGCCATTCTTCTGACGTCAACTGTGTTTGGCAGATGGTGCTGTCAGTTCAGGTCTTCGTTTATTCTTTCATGCATATGGCAGCATCTCCCCTTCGTTAAGGGAAAGGGGAAAAAAATGAAAAAGCGAGCAAGCTCATGTATTATCTATGGGGCCAAAAAGCATGCAAACATAAGCAGGGATGTATCAAAGGAGCTTTAACTTCTGTAAACAACCACCGGTGGTTGTTGCAAATGTGATTTTACTTGCAGAAAAAGCAGAAACATATGGCCTCAGACAGGAAAGGGGCTGATACCTGGATGGGACGCTGTTCCACCAGGGTACACGGCACCATGTTTGTGACAGGATGTCATGTATCAGTGAAAAACATGGCAAACACTGCAATTTGTGCTTTTTTCTGCAGGAAAAAAAATCACCACAGTTGTTGATTAAAATGTATTGTTTATTTAAAACTGCACAAGGAAAGATGAATAAAGCAGTTTAGCATTTTGTGTTCTTCTTGTTTACTCCATTTAGAGCTGGGATGTTTTTTCTATTATGGGATTGTTTCCTTCAGAGCACAGAAAACATTTGAATAATTTCTACAAAAAATCCACAATTAGATATAAAGATACCAAAACAGTCACTATTTTTATAGTCACTACACATACCGTATTTTACGGACAATAAGCCGCTGCTTTTTCCCCATGCTTTGAACCGTGTGGCTTATAATGAGGTGCGGCTTTACTGAAGATTTTCCTTCACCTGCAGGGGGCGCTTTAGCAGAAAGTGAAACAGGTGGAAGTCAAAAGTGGAAATCGAAGAAAGTGTTCATTTTAATTTAGCACATGCAAGCAGCCCGCACGACGAAGAATTTGGCTGTGTCTCAATTCAGGGTCTGCATCCTTCGAAGGACCCAGCCCACCCGGCCGACGTGGGCTGCGTCCTCCGTTGGCCGGGTAGACCGGATGTTAACGGCTGTGAATTTGGACAGGCCTAGCCTTCATGAACTCCCTCGGCGAACGTTCCGTCGCCTAGCAACCGTGGAACCGCTGGGCAGAAGGAACCTTAAACGATGGAGCTCGACGTTTTATTTAGCTTTTTAACCCCCAGAAACCCAAATTTAGAAAACAACTGCAAAATATTTTTAACCTTTCACATGTTGTTCTAGGAGGCCAGATAAACGGGCCTATTTACACATTTTAACAGCCAATAGTGTTGCAGAACTGAATAGGACCTATTAGCAATGTAAATGTGGTTTTAAAAAGAAAAAAAATGGGGAAGGTTTATTTTTGTAGACTTAAATCTGATGTTGTGATACTACAACCGTGGGTCTCTGGGGGTTAATCATTTCCTTGACTGTTGGAGAGCTAATTCAGAGAAAATACTTTAGACTAGCTGAGCCTGAGCAAAGATGTGATAATAGTTTTTAATACTTTCTAAGGGTCTTAATTTGACCAAAACCGATTTATTACCTTTTAAAACTTTTCAAGACCCAGCGGATACCCTCTAGTAAACAATTCTCATTTGTAAACAAAAATAAAATTCAAGAGTTTAATGCAGAACTGATTTTATTTAGATATTTCTTTTACATGTACATGTTTAATCTTCATTAACCATTTTTTTCTAGCAAAGTAAAAAGCTGTCAAAGTTCTTCCTTCTCTCCTGTGCTCTCTGCTGCTCTGCAGCCTCATGTCCTCCCAGATCAGCTCCAGAAGCTCATCGCTGGCACCTTCCCCTGGATGCCCATTTTCTCCAGAATAGTCTTAACAAACATGTAAGAAAAGAAACAGGAAGAGAAAAGAGGACAACGGGTTATTCCTTTCATGTTTTCGCAGAAAAAAATATACTCAAACGAGTTTTTAAAATATGAGATGTTATTGTACCTCCATGCCACAGCCGCCGAATACTTTGCTCCGGTGATCATGTGGTCCATCTCCGCCCTAAGCTTAATAAATTCCCTGGTTTTCTCTTTTGGTCCTAAAATACAAACTTCTATTAAAATCAGGGGGAAACGTAGTGGGAGAAGTACGACACCGAGCGCGGCCGAACATACGAGCCGAGACCGCAATACAAGCACTTTTACTGTTACATTTCTAACTAAAATAACGTTCATGTATCACAAAAAGTCCTTAAACTGACAGTTTTCAAGTTTATACTTACATTTATATGCGCAATCCTCTCCGACAGCTCCCGCTTCACTGTCCGCCATTGTTTTTAAGTTTTTCGGCCGGCCGGCCCGCAAGGCATCTTGGGAAATGCTACCTATTGAAGGATACACCCGACCCATCCTTCATTCAGGCGAAAAGAAGGCCGCATTCGTCGACCGCATTTGAAGGAGTCTTCGAATTGGGACAGGCCGAGTCGCGGCGCTGTGACGTAACCGGCCGACGAATCCGGCCGAGGTAGGATGCAGACCCTGAATTGAGACACAGCCTTTGTTTCAGATCCATACCCCCTCATCATGGTAACTACACGCATGAGTTCATATGTTGCTGCATTTAAGTTGAAGGCCATCGATCTGGCAGTAAAGGAGGGAAACAGTGCTGCCGCACGTAAGCTTGGCATGAATGAATCCATGGTTCAGCAATGGAGACGGCAGCGGGAAGAACTCATTCAAGCCAGCTTCACCCGGGGATGATGACAGCGACACTGACATCGCCACAGAAAAGGTATGTGACGAAGCTCTTCTGAGGCTGTTCAACTCCGACACTGAAGAAGAGAACTTAAATGGCTTTAGTGCGCAAGAGGAAGATGAGAGCGAATGACTTTTTCTGGTAGGCAAGTGTGTTTTATTTACTAACCAGGCATGCTTTGTGTGCAGTTTTCATTTTCTAATCATCCGGGGCTTATTGATGCTGTGTCAGCGCTGTTCTTTTCTTCTAAACATGCAAGCAAATTACCGGTAATAACGTGTCAGTTCTGTTTTTATTTTATAAATATCCAGAAATTTGAATGCTATCAGTGCCGTTTTCTAAACTTGCAGGCACGTTCACCCGCGTTTAAAATTTGTTTAGTTGAATTTAAACAACAACGCAAAACCTCCATGTAGCGTCTTTCTGTCTAATTATCTTATGTAATGGCCGTACATGCGCTGTGCGCCGGAGACCTGCATGTGGCTGCTGGCCGCGGCTTGTATTCGAGTGCGGCGTGTGTGTGTAGAAAACCTTTTTTTGTTGGTGCGGCTTATATTGAGGTGCGCTCGCTGGAATAAACATAAATACTCACAGTTTTTCATTTCCTCACGCAAAGTAAAAGTGTCTGTTAGCAGGAGGATCAGAGATAGGAAGGACGGAGGGGGAAGAGAGACCCCGGTTAACTTGTGGAGTGTTTGACAGCAAGGGGTCTCACTCCTGCTCTTCACACGAAGCCATGGGCTGGATAGCATCGACACCCTGGTTGAGCCAGAGGATGAGTGGAGATTTGAGGGGTCCCCGTGGCGACCTAGCAGGTGCCGTAGAAGCAGAGAGAGAGGGAGAGAGAGGACAGGAAGGATGGGCAGGGACACAGGAGAGGATTTCCCGTTGAGAGGAGGAGCCGCCACACTGGCAGCAAAATCACCTGTGACAGACCCAAACACAGGTCGGCAGCTTTCATGTTGGAGCTGCCGTCTAATCTCAGTGAAGGAAAAGAGGTGAGGGGAACGGAAAGATGCTGAGACAGACAGACAGGGAGAAGATGTGGGAGAGCAACAAAGACAAAGATTGTCAATAATTAATCATCTCATTGTTCCGTGTTGCGGTTGTTGATATGACAGCTGTGTTGATTGACTGATTTAGAGCATTTGATCTGCACGCTGTGGATCTCGGTGGGTGCTCTCACGCTCCACTCTTTTCCCGTCATTGCTCCGATCTTTGCTCTCCTTTCACTCTCTTTATCCTTTAAACTGCAACCAGCAACGCAGTTCTTGTTTGGGAGTCGACACCGCAGGACCAGATGACTTGAGTTTGGTGTTTTTCCTACATAGTCTCTAGCTCGGATAACGCGTGGATCTCTAACAAAAAGGACAACACGTTGTGGATTCAGCTGAATCAAGACGTGCCATTTTACATGAAGATACAGCAGAGGAAGGAAATGAAACAGTGCTGTTTTATATTAGGATGTTAGCTGAGTTTACCTCAGACGAGAATTAGGCATCCTCACATTTCCACACAAGCTAAATTCAACTTTCCGCACATTCGATCATAACTCCATGGAACACGATTTCATTTGAATTGTCAGTCACTTTTTGATGAATTACCACATTAAAAAAGTTGTTTCCACCTGGTAGGATCTGTGGATGGTGGGAGTCCAATCAGTCAGTGAGACAGTGAGCGTTCCCTGCTAAACAAGGCCTTCATTGACCTAATAACTGGCAGCCTGCTCAGTCACCAGTGGTTGAGTAGTATTCATTATTCATGCTCATTAAATTCTGGGCCTCAGACTAGCAAAGACTGCCAGCTTTGCTGTGTTGGTTTTGTGATGTGCCCACTTGAGACTCGGGGATTTAAAAACCAGGACACCACTTCTGAAAAAGCCGCACATAAATACACACAATTCAGTCTTCCAGTTCAATGCGATCACACTCGACAAAACGCAAAATTATGCTCACCTCCATTCATTTTCCGCAAATGGGATTTGGAATTAATAAACGGTATGAAAATGTGCACAATCTCCTCCGTGAAAAGAGATTTAGAGTCAAATGTGGCGGTTTGAATATGCAGGTTCACAGCTGGTTTATCGTATTTACTCTCGAGGTCTGGTCCCCGTCGTTTATTCTGAGAGTGAATCGAGCATGTCAACACAACCCTTTTCAGTGGAAAACGGCTCTGAAGCATTTTCAACACTCGGTTGTTTCTATTGCCCAAAACAATTCTTCCTTCTAGCTGCACCACATTTCTGCTTTTGGAGGGAAAACAGAGCACAAAACGCAACATTAGAGGGCTCGGCATCTCGTGTTCACTTGTTCCGTACATGCTGTTGATCTTGAATAGACGTGTTTACTTTGTGCTCCATGCTGGTTCAGTTTCAAAAAGTGGATTTGTCATGATCTCAGAAAAGAATAAAACATTTAACATTAAACACGGAGAACCTGAAACGGTGCCACGGAAAGAGCTAAAACTACTATAAAAGATGCATGTGAGGAAACGAGCGACGAGGGAAAGACGCTGTGTTTTACATGCATGCCACAGACGGAGCAAACGCAGCACACGTGCTCAACCACCAAAACACGGTTTGTGTCTTTTAAGCTAAGATTCAAAAAGAGGTTATTGCAAATAGGAAACAATTATTTATCATGGCACACATCGCCGAAATAGCAGCAGCTGTCTGCATCATTTCCAGGACTGCACAACCATTCATATTTGTCTCTCGTATACTCAAATCCCCAAGACAAACACCCGCAGTTCCAGCACAGAGAGTGGATTACAGCTTTCCCATATGTTGTCCTGTGCAGACACAGCAGTATCAATCTAAGCCCGGTCAGTCGCTCTTTCATATACTCCTAATGTACTGGAAAGCCCGCCACAGTCGGCTGCCCTTCACCGCTACTCCCAAAAACGTCTCAGTCCCAGGTTCCTCGGTGGAGAACAATCAGGCTTTTCTGTTGGATTTGGGAAGAGAACAGGGAGGGTGGAACCCCCCCGGGGGCCTGATTGTTTTCTGGTAAGGTTATGTTTTAACGCTGAGACACATGGTCCGCTGCAAGCTCTGGTTCTTGTGAAGGGTCTGTGTCTGAGACAAGAGGCCTAACAAACACCGAGGCCCTGCAGAACCATTCCATTCACCACACCCGTCTTTGACAGCAGCGTTCCGAGGAATGATCTGGAACCATCTTCCACGGAGCTGTGGGCTGATTTAAAGCAAGGCCATCCATGCAACAGACACGACCACACACTCCCTGTGTGTTGATCGCTTGAGGTTAAAGAAGCGTCAACGTCGAGCATGTTGGTCAACCTGCTCACGCGGACGGCCATGTCGAGCGTTACATGAGAACTCTTTCAGGCGGCGTTCGTTTTGTTTGTAAAAGATCAGCAGTTAGACTCTAAATCGCTCCATCGATCACGAGCAGATCCCAGCTGACAGCCCGCGTTTTATGAGTCACAAACTAACAATAGGCTCACTTGTGAGACATGAGCTCAAATATTAGTTCTTAGTCTGTTCTTTGAATTTCTGGGGTTAGTCTGGATTACTACCTTTAATCTGGGCACTAGTACGGTGGGGAATTTCCTGGACTCAGTAAGATGGGAGTGTTTCCGAACAAACACGACTTCAAAGGGTGTGTGCTTGGCAGAAAGGTAAGGTTGAATGTAAACATGTATTCAGTTAACGATAATTTTTTTTCTCCAGCCCTCAAAGCATCTTTCTGCACAGATCAAGAGCTTAACCTTTGACCTCAGAAATTATTTTTCGGTGCGTTTAAAATTTCTAACAGATTTTAACATCTTTATCAGCCTGTAAACTCGTGAAAGTCAAAACCACAGACGTTTGCTGTGATGTACTTTATATGGTTAGGCATGTGCTTCAGAAAGGTCGCAATGAGCAAGATGGAAACAAAAAAACTAAAAGGGGAAAAGGCATTGCTGTGAAAAAGTTCTTTACCCAACAAGTTTCTCATTATTTTAAGTCAGCAATGAGATTTTCACACCAAACAAAGGCAACCCGAGAAAAATAAATGCATTTGGGGGCAAAAGGCTCCTCCTGTCAAACTGTTACTGACCTTTCCACCAGAAGCAAAAGTATAGCGGTGTGTTGCCAGCGAGCTCACGGCTGCTGGTGGACAGGAACTCGTCCCCTATAATGGCGGCTAAATGCAGCGTGGTACGTTTCAGCTGCAGTGGAAAGAAGGGCTGAGAGGCAACAACTGCAGTCGAGGGTTTGTGGTAACTGGCAATAGGTCTGTCGTCACTGTGGACAGATGTCATTTCAATTCAGCCTTTTGGGATAGTTTTATAGCATGAGTGACCTGTTTAAGGTCAAAGGTCAGGTTTTCTACTACAGGACTTCCTGGTAGAAAGCAGAATTCATGGTTCCATTAGTTACAGCAGGTCTTCCAGGTTCTGCAGAACAGGGTTCCTGGCTTATAAACACTGTTGTTCCCAGTTCTTCACGTCTTGAATTTGATTGGAAAAGATCATGATTTGTTGCTTTTTGGGATCTTTTAGCTTCAGGTTGTCAGACAGGTTCTACAGGTCTGGTTTTCTTTGGGCCCTCGTGGAACTGAACACACTTGTTCAGGTGTGCTTGGACAGCGATTTCCCCTCTAATCAATAAAACTGGATTCTGTGTTATGTCGGGTTCTCTTTTTGAGTTTGACAAAAAAGAAAAACGCAAAACATCATAGGAGCCAGATACTTTTACTCAGCGCTGAGTGCATCTGCTACCTTTTAGGTCAATTAAGCAGGAAGAAAACATCTTTAGTAAATAATAGAATTTTTTCAAAGTATTTGATGATGTCAGTTTGTTTGTCTGCCATTTTTTGTCCTGTTTAAGAAGAACGCTGGTTTTAAACTCTTATTGTTTTTTATCTGGCCTTCTCTGAAACTGGTGGCTTGGTAATTTATTGAATACACGTTCTGGATAAGCCTGTAATGGCCAAATGACATCCCACACTCCAGTTTTATGATCTCCAGCAGCTCAGATCTGCCTTTTTAAGATGATTTTCACTTCTGCGGGGTCTTTTCGGGTACACGCACTTTTTTGGGTGGGCAAAGCTACAAATCTGGGGGAGGTTCTGAGGAACGTTCAAGAAATAATTAAGGACAGATTTAGGATGCTAAGCTTTACAAGTTAATGGGATACAGAAGAAAAAGAGAAAGATGGCGAAATGCCAAAAAATGGATTCTGAATTTTTTTGTTCAATGGCCACCTCACTACTTCTCTTATAAGCTGTGTGTGTGTGTGTGTGTGTGTGTGTGTGTGTGTGTGTGTGTGTGTGTGTGTAATGTGGTGTAGGGAGTGCTCTAGTGTAAATTTATTGTATCATGAATTAATTCAATTTGATTTATTGAATCTAGAATATCCTTTCCACACGATAACCGTCACAGCTTGTGTCTTCCTGTAAATTCTAGAGATTAAAGTCAGAGAAGCATATTTTCACGTGTGACCCATATACAATGCCAGAAAACATAAACTTTGGGGTGAAAAGTAAAATAGGAAGAACATTTTAAGCAAGCTAATCCTTGTTTCAGTGAGTGCTCCTGCATGCAGTGGCAGCAGGTGGGTTTCAACAAAAGCAACGCCTTCTGAAAGAAAGTGATGCTCAGTATCAAACCCTGAGAGTTATCGTGCTTCAGTCCATATCCAGCGATGTAAGATGTCAGGCAGCAGCGCTTTCACACGCCAGACAGCCGTGATCTGTGTCAGGAAGTTTCCGTCCCCAGGCGAGAGGTCACGACGGTTGACTTCATCTCCCTCCTCTGGCTTCCAATCACTCAAACACAAATCAATACCGTTAATAACAGTTTGAACGATGTCTAAATGGGAAATCTTTGCTCCAAGCGTTATTAAAAGATATTCCCTTGCTGGTCTCCTCTGCAACTCACTTCATGGAAAGAGGATAAAAACACTAACATTCTTGAGATGTGTGTGTGCTTTTTTCTAAGCCTCAGTTGAGTTGATTTGTCTGAAATTACACCGAGTTACTGACTGAACTTTGAAATCATTCACTGTACCTGTGTAAATATGGTGCAGACAGTGATATCCCACAGATAGAACTCATGTGAAGTAGGTTTTGATGTTTAAAGTGGATCCCAGTGAAAGAGTGTGTAAACAAAGCCTGCATCTATTTCTGCAGCTGTGGATGCTGCAATGATTCTTTAGAGTTGAACTTCTAAATTGCAGCCCATGTTAATCCACCCTTGCTTTCTCCACTCTTTCAAATCAAAACATCTGCAATGAAATGGCTGGATTATTATTATCTCACGTGATGCAAATAGGTCATTTAATAAAATAAGTCTGAAGAAATGTAGATTCATTGTGACTGGATAGATAAGCTAACGGCTAGTCAGCACTAGCTCAGGACATGGGTTCGATTCCAGCTCCCGCAAGGGTATTCTGTTGTTGTGTCCTTGGGCAAGACACTTCACCCAACTTGCCTGTGTTGGTGGTGGTCAGAGGGACCAATGGCGCCAAATGGCAGCCTTGCCTCTGTCAGACCTCCCCAGGGCGGCTGTGGCTACAAAGTAGCTTACCATCACTAGCAGTGTGTGAATGTGAGAGTGTGTGAAAGCGTCTTTGAGTGTCCTAAAAAGTGCTATATAAGTTCACTGTATTATTAGCCTTAGCAGGGCCAGTTCAAAAGTTATTTCCAGCTAGTGGATCACATAAAACACCGTTAGGCTACACACTATAAAAAATAACCTATAGAAAATACCCAACTGAGGTAATCATTTGCCTAGTTAATTCAGACCCATATATGCTTGAAACTTGTACCTTACATTCAAAGTGAAGAAATACTTAAAGGAAGTAAAGGTAAAATTTAAAGGGGCATTATGGAAGTTTGACAGCCAAAACTTGTATAGAAATAATAAATGTCTTATTCATACATTTTCCTGCAATGCCCTAGTCCTGTAGAATGAGCCCTGGCATTTTTACTGTGATTGCCTGTTTTTCTGTAAAATCACAGAAAAAGAGAGATGCTCGGGTCGAGCAGGCTGCTTCATGCACGTTCACGCTCAGGCATCGCCCGTAGCATTTGCTATCCGTAGCTTTAGCAGCAGAGAGTGAGGCAGTGCCAACTCAGCGACTTTGTCGCTGTTCCTAACTCCTAGTGATGAACCTAGCTACATTTCTGAGGACGCTGAGCTGCTTTCTTCTAGATATTTCCTGCAAATTAGCAACAAAATAGCCATTTTCGCTCGAAACCGTTCTTTGATCGTTGTTTCAGCTGTCATCAAGGACATAAATATTACAAATTCAAATGATGCCATTGGTGCCATAGCTCACTTAGTAAGACCACAGACTCTTGTGCGGAAGACCTGGGTTTGATACTGGATGTGAACATAGTTTATTTAGAGTTTATTTTTTACATTAATGGTATATTTTCTTACAGTAAGAGTCTCGCCGAACGGCATTGAATTCACAGGCAAAAAAGATGTGGGTTCAACTTTCATTTTGGAACAATTTTTCAAGCAAGGGAAGGGAATGATCTGAGCATGCAGGAGGACTGACCCATCATAAACCTTTGTTGGCTGTGCTGAAGAGAAAAGTACAGAACCAAATTATTTAATTAATTAGCTGCGTGTTCTCCTGTCCTCTGTCCTCTGGGACACACACACACACACACACACTAGGGCTGTAGCGAAGCCTCGATTACGTCGACGGCTCGATTCTAAAAATTTGTCGACGTCAGATCCGGTAGTCGACGCACCGCGCCCACTTGTTGCATTCCCAGGAGTTTGTAAATAGAGGTGGAATCTGCCCGTTTTTCCTCTAGTTTGCTCTCTTCTCCACCTTCACTAACATCTCCGCCAAATACCGAAGACCCGGAACAATGTCCGTCCGCTACTAGATCCCTTTCCTGTTTTGCCCGCCTTCGTCTCCCGGCAACGGACAACAACTTCCGGGGTCAAATGCGCTGCTCCGTCTCTCGCAGATGCAGAAAATCACCGGGAGCGTTTCTCCCTTCATAAAGGAGCTTCTTTCAGACATTAGGAGAGCTGTTTTGGTGGTAGCAGTCTCTCCTCCATGCTGGTCTGTTTGCTGCTGGGTGTTTTTTTTATTGAAACTTGGTAACTTGAACTTAACGTTGGTAAAGCTACTGTTAGCATTTTCGCTAACAGCTTCTTGCGTTACGTTTTGGTTTAGAGTTCATCTTTTTTGTGGTGTAGATCTCCCTTTTATTACATTTAGAGTGTTGTGGGTTTTTGGTTTCGTTTAAGATATCACCTTGAGTTTGGTTTAACCGCCCAGTTTAGAGTTGGACCTTTGTAGATTCTAATATTTGGTCCAGAACCCTGTAATCTTTGCTCAGTGGGACATCCCTACTTATTTGTACTTTTGTTTTAATTCCCCACAAGCAGAATTAGTTTATTATTCCCAATCTGTGGATGGAAAGGTTTATGTTTTTTTGTAGTTGTTAATAAACCTGATCATCATTTTAACTTTTAAATCCCGTTATTGTCCCTTCCTTTTTGCACATGAGCCAAACTCCCCAGGAAGGGTCGTAACACCACTCGCCTCACGCACATAAGTGACCAAAACAAAGCAGTATGGAGACACTGTCTCCAACCACCTCTCAGGCAGCAGCCTGCACTCCCAAGTTCTACACGTCACCAGAACATAACCAACCGCAACACAATAAAAGCAGTGTTATACAAAATGGAAGGCCTGTATGTTTATTCGGTAACACTTTACAATAAGGTACGCAAAATTGTGCTTCGTTACTAGGGAACGACTTAGGTGGTAATGAGTAATTAAGCAGGGAAGAATAGGTAGTTAACCAGTAGTTACTGGTGAAAACACTCATCAGTCTTTTTTCAGGGACTAATAGGTAGTTAACCAGTACTTGCTGGTAAACACCCAGTAGTTTTATTCATGGACTAATAGATAGTTAATCAGTACTTACTGGTAAAAACCCCAGCAGTCTTATTCAGACCGTAATAGGTAGTTATCTATTTGTGCTTCGTTACCAGGGAACGACTTAGGGGGTAATGAGTCGTGAAGCATGGAAGAATAGGTAGTTAACCAGTAGTTACTGGTGAAAATGCTCATCAGTCGTATTCAGGGATTAGTGGGCAATTAGCCAGTACTTACTGGTAACCACCCAGCAGTCTTATTCAGGGACTAGTTATTTATGAAAGCAATAAGAAATGAATCCCAGATTAATGTAGTGCCTGTAGACGCTCTTTTATAAACCTCATGAAGGATGCAGATAATTTGCAACGTCAAATCACTGTTTCATCTTGAGTTCACTCGTCTGTCACTTCGTCATCCATCGTCGGCATCCATCCGTCTCGAGACAATGGAAAGTGAAGCCTCCTCCCAAGTACCTACTGAGGAATGAATCAGTACCTACTAGGTACATAAGCAATACCTACTGCTTTTGTGTACCCTAAAGTAAAGTGAAGCCTCCTCCCAAGTACCTACTGAGGAATGAATCAGTACCTACTAGGTACATAAGCAATACCTACTGCTTTTGTGTACTCTAAAGTAAAGTGAAGCCTCCTTCCAAGTACCTACTGAGGAATGAATCAGTACCCAGTAGGTACTTAAGTATTACCTACTGCTTTTGTGTACTCTAAAGTAGGGCTGCAACAAACGATTATTTGGATAATCGATTAATCGGATGGGGTCTCGACACGATTAATCGATTAATCGGATTACATGGGGAAATTTTTAAAAACTGCTAGGGAAATGTTATTTCTCTCCTTCATTCGCTTTATTAAACACAACATTATTAGAAAACAGTTCAATAGCAGAAAAACAACATGCCATCACCTAAATTGTCTTATAAGGTGTGTAGACAGAGACCCTAAGCTACATCTATCTGTGACCTAAAATGCTTGGTCCAAGTTAAACAGCTTAAGGGCAATTCTCATCTGTTTTGTTTGATCTCATCTGTTGACATTTATTTTAAATGTAATTAAACATAGGCTGTGAATTAATCAAAATTGATCACTATTTCCAAAAATGACTGAAAAAATACCAAATAAAACAAAAGTAAATGAATGCCATCCTCCTTGCGATGATGCCCTGGGCAACTGCCATAAAGTCACATCAAGAAATGCTGCTGATCATTCCAATGATCCCAAATAGACTCACATTAGGCCACATGAAAGCAACTGAACCCAAAAATATATTAACCAGTATATAACTGCACTCTCACACAACACGCCTGCAGCAACAGTTAGGACTCCTCCCTCCCTTTTAAAAGCGTTTTTGCTTCTGAGGACATTGTGGTTGTAAAACCACATGCTAGTAGTCTGGCCCCGGTGTGATCAACCAGTTTCTGCGGGAATGTGACGGCGGAACCAGGGCCAGATTAACACTTTGTTGTACCCTGGGCAACAATATTCAAGGGCTCCATCATCACGACCCGAGGATCACCATAATGTGGTCACATACAGAATATTTTACTGTAATATGCAGTAAATATACTCAATACTTGAATGCCTGACAACACGTAACCCGCCCAGAGTAACCTTTGACCCACCTCGTGTGGACTGACCAATGAGGAGAGGGTCTTAACTTGAGGCCCTCTCTTCATTGGTTAGTCTGCATGAGACTGACTCTCAACTGACGTTCAGTCGTAGGCAGCGAAGCGTCTCTGTGCAGCGCAAAAGCCCGGGTGGACAGTTTGTTTAATGTAGGGTGACCATATTTCCATTTCCAAACAAGAGGACAGGGATCTGTGCCTATGACGTCACACTATGGCAACGCCACACAAACCATGTTGGGACCCATTTTTTGTAAGAACTAAATTAATATCAGATTCTGCCAATTAAAGGGCTCTAAAACAATTCATATGTAAATATTTTGCATATTTAATGCAAAATCTAATTTTTCTGCTTTAGTGCTGCAACAAGGTTTTATTAATAATAAATTATAATACCTTTTGTTTTACTACAGCATCGGTAAGCTTCCTGTGCACAGATTATTAAGGATGCTTGTTTCAGCTGTGAGATTAGACGATAGGATCAATGAAAAAATAAGTTGTCACACACTCCATGGAAACTTTCTGAGAATCCACAAATAGTGGCTTTCAAATGGTTTTGTTACTTTTTGCAAGTTTATAAAAGAAGCAGATGAGACAGCATGTCTGATAATTTAGTTTTTCATCTGATAATATTAGAACATGTCAGTAATGTCTGAGGGGCTTTTATAAA
This sequence comes from Nothobranchius furzeri, assembly GCF_043380555.1. Taxonomy (NCBI): domain Eukaryota; kingdom Metazoa; phylum Chordata; class Actinopteri; order Cyprinodontiformes; family Nothobranchiidae; genus Nothobranchius; species Nothobranchius furzeri. The sequence continues at coordinate 44,355,969 of NC_091745.1, read as the reverse complement.
CACTGTATAACTAACACTACTGGAGAGGGCATGAATTACACAGAGGCTTCTGGGGAGCCCAGTTATTGGGGGGGGGGGGGGGGGGCATTTTGCCTTGGCCCCCAAAATGTCTTGAAACGGCCCTGGGTGTGTGACTGAGTTTTGAAGGTGATCTGAATTGTATCAGATGTATAAATATTACATGTGTATAACTTATTGTTTTTTACTGGTAAAAACGTGTAGTGGTGATAAATCTACCTACATTTTACTTTTCAACACTTTGTTTTGTTTTCTTGTTTTTATTGAACTATTTTCCTGTCCTGTCTGTCTCTCATCTTCCTGCATCTCCTCTAAACTCTCCAGAAAATCTGTTGCCTGGATTCTTACCTTTTCACCTCATCAGTTACTTTTGAGCAGATCAAAGAGATCTCCTGACCGAAAAGCGCAGAGCGCGTTTTCGATGCTGTGTGAGGTGAAATCACCACAGCACAGGTGATGAGCTCCGCAGTAGCGAGCTTCAGGCACAAATAAGACAGAAAATAGAGAACATGTGCGGACATGAACGATCGTGTGCTAATTATAGTTTTTTGGTTGCGCCACTTTGAGAATGGACCGTGCGCTGGAAGCAGCTGCCTGGATCGCTGTGCAACAATGCGGAACCGGTTCGCAGCAGCGCAAGTCTGCCGGCTCTCCCTCGCGCTGATCTGCCGCTACCGGCTCTCCCTCACGCTGATCTGCGGCTCTCCCTCGCGCTGATCTGCCGGCTCTCCCTTGCGCTGATCTGCCGGCTCTCCCTTGCGCTGATCTGCGGCTCTCCCTCGCGCTGATCTGCGGCTCTCCCTCGCGCTGATCTGCGGCTCTCCCTCGCGCTGATCTGACTTGCTCTGGTCTGCGCGCAACGGCGGGTGGGAAGGGGGGGGCGCTTTTGGAAGAGTTGTGCAACACAACGAATCGATGACGCAATTCGTTGCCAACGCTTTTAGTAATCGATTTTCATCGAATTTATCGATTCGTTGTTGCAGCCCTACTCTAAAGTAAAGTGAAGCTTCCTCCCAAGTACCTACTGAGGAACGAATCAGTACCTACTAGGTACATAAGCATTACCTACTGCTTTTGTGTACCCTAAAGTAAAGTGAAGCCTCCTCCCAAGTACCTACTGAGCAATGAATCTGTACCTACTAGGTACTTAACCATTACTTACTATGTTGTTATATGAACATTTGCCATGAGTAGATTGAGCTTATTCACACAGCATTTTCTTTCATCTTGTGCGTGGTAATATTCCAGAGATGGATGACCAAAATCCTGCAGGTTACAAAGTTACCTGGCTCAAATCAATCACTAACAAAATGTTCAATGTTTAGGGTACTTTTTTTTTAATAATGAGAACGGTACACAACAAACTTTTCAAAGATTTACTTTCACCTTTATAATCTATGAAATCAACATGTAAAAACACTAAAACAATATAAAAAAAATTAAACAGAACAGGTCCAAGGTAATCCACATTAGAGATGAAAAAAAAAAAACTTTTTTTTTGGTTAAAAAAACTTTGGGAACATATTAAGAAGTACTCCAGCATCCTTAATTTTAATGACATCCTTCTCAAGACTGGCAGACTGAATTGTCGCCTTGCATCTTTTAGCAAAGGAAGCTAAACTTTCCTTTGGGCTGTAGGTGTTCCTGAGTTCTTCGTACCTCTCCGGACTTACTGATTCAAGTTCAGCTATTGCAGCTGTGTCTGCAATAGTTTTCCAGTCTACGCCAATTTTCCTGAAGGCTGCAACCATTGGGAGACTCCCATCCTGTGTCGCCATAAGCACCTTCTTGTACCTGTTGATGGCTTCCTCTGGTGCTATGACTGCAATGACAACAAATAAAAAAAAGAAGTTAAATATCCTTTTAAGACGAATGACTGCACCACTAGCTTTAAAATGTATTAAACAAAGTGTGACATCATCGCTTGCCTTTGCTATACAAAACATTAGCAAACGGGAAAGATTGAATCCCCGTTGCTGCTGGGCAGGGAGTTCCCTTCTACTCAGGGGTCATCGGTGAGAGGACCGGTAGATTTCTCCGTGGTCCAGCGGGAGGCGCCGCTGTTTTGTTTCGTTTCCTTTTTCTACATTTCAAATCAGCTGTTTGAAGGAAGTTCCCTGGCTCGTGGCCGGAGTCCAGAAGGAAGAACAGCTGATTTATATTGTACACATTTTATACCGTTTTTAATCTTTTTTTTCTTTGTGCAGGCTGAGGCAGGAGGTGTGGTGTGTGGCCTCGGAGGTGGTGGTCCCGTGTGCGTGTGGTGGTGCTGGTTTTCTCACGTTGGTATGAATGTTCACTGCCAGGGGTGAATCCTTTATACGTTCTTCATTATTTTTCTTGTGTTGGGGCTTCTCTGCCCCGCGTTACCTGCCTCCATCACTAGCCTCAGTCCTGCTTGTTAACCTTTTTATTTATTTAAATTTATAGTTGAATTGTGTTTAGTTAACTCTCATTTTTTGGGACCTCATGAATTAATTTCAGTGAGTTAAATTAATTCATGAGGTCCCAAAAAATCTCCCTGCCCAGCAGCAACGGGGATTCAATCTTTCCCGTTTGCTAATGTTTTGTATAGCAAAGGCAAGCGATGATGTCACACCCAACACTGATTAATTGCCCAAGCACAGTTGGAGCAGAGCCGATCACCCCAAAAACGCAGCCAAAGGACACGGGTTGGTAACACGTAGTGGTATACTTAAAACCAGCCGTTTCCTGAAATTACTTCCTTACCGGAGGAGCTCCCCTTTTATAGCCGGAGCGCCCTCCTACGTATGGAGGGCGTACTGTTCTAAACCAATAAACTTGGAGCAGGTATTTCGTACTGCTACAAAAGGAACACTAAAATTTAAACATGTTAATGAAAATTATATTCTCTGTAGACATCACAAAAATGCATTTTCTCTTTCTTCACATGTATAAATCCCAATTTTCTATTTGTTCTCATTTTAAACATATTTGAAAATCATTTTTCAAAATGTTTTTTATATTTTTAATTTTTGTTTTTGTGAAGCGCTTTGTGATTTTTATATTGAGGGGTGCTATAGAAAAGATAGTTATCTTTCTTTTCTTTTCACTACAGAGCTCAGCAGTGTCTTTTTGTTAAGAAACTCAGGTCCTGCTGCATTTATTTGCAGCTTGCATAGGAACCACGTCTAAATTTAAAATATTAAAATAAAAACAGTATTTAGTCCAGACCAGGTAAAGTGAAGCAACGAACCTTACTGGTGTGAATAAAACCTAAATATGCCATCATTTCTTGTATAAAAATATCAGGATTAAAATATACAACATACAACATGGACTAGTAATAGTGAGAAAGAGTTATAAAAACACTGTAGAAACAAGAAGGATAATCGCTGTCTCTGACATTCATGTATACTTCACAAAAACATTATTCAAGTAAAAGTTAAAAGTACGGTATAATAACACTATTCTTAAAAGTATGCTCTCTCATTCAAGAGTATGCAACTGAGTAAACTTTACTTCCCAATGCTAAAGGTTAGTCTTCTTTTAGCTTAAGGTTAGCTTGGTGGCTAAATGTGCTGTGTACGTGTTAGCATAAAAAGAGGACCAAAACATTTACTCTTTTATATTTTAAATAACATACTCACACATAATTGCATCCTCCATGACACGCCGTGGAGGCTGTCTTTTTCTCTTACTTGTCCGTACGGTCCGAAAAAGCGGCATTATGAGCTGAGGGCGACGACCTTATGCGAGGACCTGGCAGCCGGCTGTCACGTGACTTACAGTTGCATCGCCTTTTCCGAGAGGGTGCTCGCTGCAGAGCTACAAAGGTGGAGCTGCACCAGAGTCAGCCCCGCCCATTCACGCAAACTCAGCCTAGCCCACTGACTTCTTCTGTTTTTTGTTTTTTAACTTAATCCTAAACTAAGCTGACCCACATGAATTACGGTTGTTACTAGTTTGGAATTGTTAATGCTACGTTCTATGCTCCAATTAAACATATACAACCTGGTACATGACAAAGCTTAAATATATGCGAAAACGAAAATGCTCTTTAGTGTGTGGGTTCTGGTAGTCCAGAGGCATGATTGTGTGATTATGAATTTATTTTCCCTTTGCTGATGTTGGTTCGAAACTCAGTGGGATCAGCAGCATTCTATTTAGCCAGCTGAAACATTTAATTTGTTTATATTATAGTGTGTGTGTGTGTGTGTGTGTGTGTGTGTGTGTGTGTGTGTGTGTGTGTGTGTGTGTGTGTGTGTGAATAAAACTGTGGTCTATAGTAAAAACTGTTTTCTGCAATTTGTATCTGTCTTGTGTAGTTTTTGGGCATGATATACATTCAACAAGTCATAGTTTAAAAATGTTTAATTACAGTGTTGTATTTTAATATTATTTATTTATATTAGTTGTATTTTAATATATTTTAATAAATCATTTATTTGTCAAGATTATATAATGCAAGCAGTAGGTAATGCTTATGTACCTAGTAGGTACAGATTCATTGCTCAGTAGGTACTTGGGAGGAGGCTTCACTTTACTTTAGGGTACACAAAAGCAGTAGGTAACACTTAAGTACCTAGTAGGTACTGATTCATTCCTCAGTAGGTACTTGGGAGGAGGCTTCACTTTACTTTAGGGTACACAAAAGCAGTAGGTATTGCTTATGTACCTAGTAGGTACTGATTCATTCCTCAGTAGGTACTTGGGAGGAGGCTTCACTTTCCATTGTCTCGAGACGGACGGATGCCGACGATGGATGACGAAGTGACAGACGAGTGAACTCAAGATGAAACAGTGATTGACGTTGCAAATTATCTGCATCCTTCATGAGGTTTATAAAAGAGCGTCTACAGGCACTACATTAATCTGGGATTCATTTCTTATTGCTTTCATAAATAACTAGTCCCTGAATAAGACTGCTGGGTGGTTACCAGTAAGTACTGGCTAACTGCCCACTAATCCCTGAATAAGACTGATGAGCATTTTCACCAGTAACTACTGGTTAACTACCTATTCTTCCATGCTTCACGACTCATTACCCCCTAAGTCGTTCCCTAGTAACGAAGCACAAATGGATAACTACCTATTACGGTCTGAATAAGACTGCTGGGGTTTTTACCAGCAAGTACTGGTTAACTACCTATTAGTCCCTGAAAAAAGACTGATGAGCATTTTCACCAGTAACTACTGGTTAACTACCTATTCTTCCCTGCTTAATTACTCATTACCACCTAAGTCGTTCCCTAGTAACAAAGCACAATTTTGCGTACCTTATTGTAAAGTGTTACCGTTTATTCTCTTACAGTAAGAATTTATCAACATTTTTTGAGGAATTTATTAGAGATTTTTTGGTTTTTATTAACTGTGCAATAGAAAAATAATCATTAGATTAATTGTCTAAATAGTCATTAGAATAGTCGACTATTCGATAAAATAATCGTCAGAATCATCGTTTTAAAAATAATCGTTTACCCCCAGCCCTAACACACACACACACACACACACACACACACACACACACACACACACGCGACTGTCTCAGCTGTTATTTTCGTTAAGGAGTGTGCACGTACACCATGCGCACCTCGTGCACGAGCCTACAATTGAAGCTGCCGTTATGCTTTTGGCCTGAGGGGGCAATCGCGAGCATACAAATTCAAAACTCCGTAAAGTCCCTTTAACTGGTAATAATTAAATAAATGGGACACACATTCCAGGAGTTGGGATCAGTCCTGCAATGCTTTGTTACCGGAAGGCCTGCTCTACCTTCTGAGTACTGCGGCCCAATTCTATACGTGCGTAAATAAGAATTTATTCAACCAAATGCAACACAAAAATAGCTTATTTCTGTTTTACTGAAGCTGAACTGATTCACAGTTGCTCAGGATTTTTTGAGACATGCTGAAATATTGTATGTCTTGTTTTTTTTTTAACACAGACAAAAAAAAGGTTTTCCTTTACCTTATTAGGATGGCTACAGGAAGTAGCCGAAACGTTAGCCAGTACGGTGAAGGAAAACTTTTTTCCTGTGTTAAAAAAGAACAGAGAAATACAAGTTAAAATGAGACAGAATGAGTCTACCGATGATGCTGAAACATTTCTCCGTAAAGTTAAGTTATACTGTAACTGTAGCTTATACAGCACATAACTGTAAACAGATGACCAACACGTACAGTTGTTTTATTTGTTAGTTCAATAAAATAAGAAGAATTAAGTCATTTTACTTTATTTGTGCTTTTAACTAATATGTTTGGTCACATTTTAGATGATTTTATTGGGTGAAATTTAGTGTTCCAAAAAACTCAGTTTTTACAGTGCAGTAGGACCTACCAGTGGCGACGCCTCGGTTTACCACGTTTTCTCAGGAATCCATAATATTTCTGCTGATTAATCAAGTAATGTTCATTTTCTGATGTTACAGTTATCTAACGACCAAACCCAGTGTTTTTCTGTTCTTGTCTCACTCAGAGCAGCAACGTTTTACCTTATGCTGCTGACATTCATCCCCTGCTGCCGCCTTCATCAGAGCTTCACCGACAACAAGGAACCAAAATCCATTTTGAAGCCCGTCCTTCTGCGAACAGCTTTTGTCTTACGTCTATCCAAAACTCTGTTTCTCAACACGGAGGTTAATCACGTGGCTATCTACAACTAACCCTAACCCATCTAAATGAAGCACGTTTGACACTTGATACATGTTTTGATATTTACTCACAGAAGTTTGAAAACACAAAATATGCCTGATGATGTGTTTCATTCATTTGTGAAAGCGATCTCATTGCAAAGGTCAGAGGCTCAGACTGTTAGCGTGAGGCATCTTTATAATTCAAAGTATTTATTAATTAGCTTTCATACGATTATGGTAATAACCTACATGCTGTGGACATCGGCTAAGGCACATTAAGCGTTTTAAAAGGTGTTTCTGCAGTCGTATGACCTCTATCTCATCTTGCTTTCATTTACTATTGGGGTATGCATCAGTAGGCTAAGTGTATTTACTCTGATCTCTGATAGTACTGTCACACTGGAATTATGTGAGGTTGTAAATAGAGTTAGCAGCCAATGCATCTTGGCTTTTAATCATCAGTTGGAGGGTTTGTGTGAGCGTACTGCAAACTGTTTTGCTTTATGGTCCATTCTAAAACCTATTGAAGTGATGATTATAAAATACTGCCATTACTTTGTATGAAACCTTAGCGCTCTGTAATGCAGGGTGATCACCAACTCGATTTGTGGGCGAACGCCTAGGTTACTACAGCATGGAGATGGCACGCTGAGACAAGAGAGCGATGTGACAATACCGTTTTATATGGCAGGGTTACACACACAGTGTGACAGGGCTGCTGGTTGGACAGAGAGTTGGCACACACACACTTTACTCTCCTTTAACAAATGATCATGTTTTGCATTTTTCCACCAAAAGGCCAAACATCTGTATGGAAATACGATAACTGAGAACAGATCGCTGTAAAATGTTTCTCAATTCACTGAAATATGGGATTCGGAGCAACTTAATGCTTCGGGTAACAGAGCCTCCTGCTTGTGGACGAGTCTCGCTTTTTGTTTTACTTGTTTCATTTTAGCTGTTTTCAGATACGTTTTTACAATATTTCAGTTAACAAATGTGCTTTTTTTCAGCTGTTCTACTAATATCATAATACTCTTATTAGCAACCAGAGACAGATACTGACATGTATTTTTGGCGCTGTACAGATAAAAAAAAACATTTCATCCCTTCATTCTTCAAGTTTTTTGGATTAACAACACAACAGACATTACAGAGAGCGGACTCACTGAGAAACCATTTTTACTTATTCATTTTTGAAAATGATATATGACTCCGTATTTAACAAGTAGGCTGAACATGAAAATAGTCTCCTACCTCTATCTGCTGCATTATCTTCTGATTCTGGCTCTAGGATTTCAGTAACTATTTGTTCACCACAAACCTCTGGCTGTTCAATGCAGGAAATACTAGAACACTAAAAAATAGAAACTTCCAATAAAATGCTGAATGTGTCTTTATTCCTGTTGACCATATAAATACCACACCTCTTCGTTATGACCCTATTTTACAAAGTAATGATTTAATTCACCCCAGCAATAGTATTATTACCAGTCAAATTGAAAATACAGATACCAACAGGTATTTTGTTAGTAGTAGTTAGTAGTTTCCAACAACTGCACTTATTTGAGAACCTTAACAAAACCAAGGTGGACATTTTAACGTTTATCAGGTAGATTGAATGTTTGTTGCAGATATCTATGAATCTGTTGTTGGAAATACATTTTAATACTCCAGATATCCACAATAACATTTTTACTACTCGCAGTGAACACTTCAGATATCTTAAATGTAATTCTTCTTAGGACAAATGGTCACATTTCCCACTCGTGTGTGTTGGGTTTGCAGCAGAACCTCCACCACATTCTTCCTGTCTAGAACAGACATGGTGGACTTCTTTTAAGTAGTTATAATTTAACTGTTTGTGATCATGATGCCGTTTTAAACTTACTAAGCCTATAATTGTAAAGGTGACAACAGCATTAGGAATAGGATAAATAAGTGACATCAACAATTTGAGACTAAGTCCCATTAGTCGTCATCACACACTTGTGAAATTCCTCTCCGCATTTGACCCATCTCTGTGGGGATGGGTGAGCTGCAGCAGTGGCTGCGCTCGGGAACTATTTGGTGATTTAACCCCCCAATCCGACCCCTTTGGCAGGGAGGCATTTGGTTGCTCTTTTAAACTATTTGGTATGACTTAACCAGGATTTGAATCCCAATCTCCTAGTCCAGGGCAGGCACCCTGCCGCTAGGCCACTCTGTGATGAGCCAACAGCTTTATCTTACACAACCGACGACCCTAAAAACACGACCCACAATCTGACTTATATTTAACACTGATTTAGGACCTAGAAAAGGGTCTAACTTGTTATTTACATAAAAGTGCAGCAAGAGTCAGTTGCACCCAATCAAAAGCCCTTTTTAAACGACACACCATGTGTAATAAGAGGAGAGCCACACAGGCAAACGGTGGCATTTGCGGGGATAGAGCGTGATTAGAGAACTCAGACATGGAAGAGTGTTGGGAGCTGATGTCACGCAGTTAATCTAGGAACACTGGCGCAAGCCCGATGGAGAGCGGGGGTGTGATAGTGTCCCAGAAAGTAAGGGAAAAGGCTTACTTTTATGTGGATGGACTAAGGTGGTTAGGCAGTGGAGCGTCAAAGCTCGAACATGGATTGAAGAATCGATGACTGAGTTTGGTGTGTTGTCTTCTTCTGGCTTTTGAGGGTGATGATGATGACGTGGTGGGAACTGTGTGAAATGAAGAATGCTGGGAGATGGAGTTTTAGCCTGCGGTTCTGCAGGCGGCGAGGTGGCGAGGTGTCACGTCCTCACCCCTCAGCCACCTCGCCGCCTGCGGTTCTGCAGGCGGCGAGGTGGCTGAGGGGTGAGGACGTGACACCATGCTGGCCAATCAGCGAAATACTGCCACCACAGTGTCTTGTGAATGCAACGTGGTGGCACGGCCTTGCAGGAATTTTGTGGCATTCATGTCGCCATGCAATATTACCGCAATGCTGGATTTGTGAATGCATGTTACGCCTTGGTGCAACAGGGGGTGGTGTCATGATCATGTGGGGAGTTACTGCCGAGCTCCGGCCAGCTTTCATATTGAAAGTGAAAGTAAACATGGGCAGTAAGTTTGGCTTTTGGAAACAGAATCAGTGGAGATGATAAACTGGAGCGATGCAGAGCTTCTCTCCATCAGAGCCGGAGGTCAGACCACCAAAAACTGCACCGCTATCATAGCATCTTTTGTAAAAAGGACACGACACGTCCTGGCCAATTATAAATGGTTAATGGCCTGTAATTGGATAGCGGTTCTACAACCCCCCAAAGCGCTTCACAACACAATTAGTCATTCACCCGTTCATACGCTGGTGGGGATGAGCTGCGATGTAGCCACAGCTGCCCTGGGGTGCACTGACAGAGGCGCGGCCTGCTGAACACGGCGTCACCGGTCCCTCCGACCACCAACAGCAGGCAAGGTGGGTTAATTATCTTGCCCAAGGACACAACAGCAGCATTCCCTGGCCGGAGCCGGGTCGAACCTGCAACCGTCTGATTCCTGGACAACCCGCTCTAACCTCCTGAAGTACTGCTGTTCCAAATAAATAATCATAAATGCATGACTACGGCTCCCTGGTTTTGACGGCATTGCTTTCTGAAAATTACTGGTGAAGTAATTTCTTTTTAGTCTGATGGTGCATCTAGAAAGATTTGTGAGGTTACAGCTGGTCTGCAGGCACACCTACATTAATAATAATCCAGCAGGTGTTAGATTTGGTAAACTGGACCAGCCGTTGACTGAATGGTCACATAAGGGGATAGGCTTGCAAAGTAAGCACCCTGTTCCCTAAATAGCCTTAACTGGATTTGAGTTTCAGAAGTCCCTCCTCCCAAGGGAGAGAAAAATCAGCCTTGAGTGCATCTATCAATTTGCAAACAGACTTAAAAGTGTCAACTTTGGCACGGCAGCCATGAGAAAGATTCTGCTTATCCTACACCAATGTACCCCTTCATGTGATGTACTTTCATTCTCTACAAGATTCTCTCTTCTTCCCCCTCTTCTTCTGTCAGCGTTGCACAGAGGGGAACAGAGAGAAAGCCGGTTCCAACAGTGATAGAAAACTGCCCACTCTCCCCCATAAAATTAGAAAAGCTGTTCGTGTTTTTTTTATCTTTCAGATTTCCCGGGTTTTATGGCTAAATACTAAAGCACTGGAGGCTGGTCATGCTTTAAGCTACTAGGGAAAAAAAGTTAAGCTTCAGCGTTGGGCAGCAGAGATATGGACTTTAAGCTGACAAGTAATTAAACCGGCATATCTGTAACAACTGTCATCTCTTATTTCTCCTCAGCCTGGATGTAAACCAAAGGCAAGAAAACTGAATAGGATGGAGTTTTTCAAAAAAGCAAGAAGGGACAGAGAGGGACCGAGAGACAGTCTTTACATTGCTGGGCAACTGCGGGGTATATCTCCTGCTGAACAGTTTAGCAGACTTGGGCATTTAGGGGATTGTGGAGGAGATCAAAAGGGTCAGGGATCCTTTTACCAATTAACAGCAGGGAGACGGACATCAAATAAGGTGTAAATTTCAGCTCTGCACTTTTCAGTGAGCCAAGCATGAAATGTATTCTAATGCTCTTTTTGGTTTAGAGAAGGCTTTTGAACCACCAATGATGTTGCTGTGGCTTTCCCAAAGACCGGCTTAATCACTTCTCTGAATAGTGTGTAGCCAACTTGTCCAGTGTGTTTGTGTCAAAGGGAGCGTTGAGTCAGTCCCTGATAACGGCAGGACATTGTTACTGCAGACTTGGAAAAAACTGGAGAGCAGACAATAAGCTTGCAGTGACAGGGGTTTGACCTGCTTGGTTTATGTGGCTCTGTTTGGTTTTATTGATAAATCTGCAAGCATGGTGGAAGAGTGGTTACCTGAGTGATTTCTGAATAGAAATGTGTGTTATCCAGTTTTCGTTCTGCTTTTTGTGGAAGCTGGGATATGCATTTTTCAAATTTCCTGATTGTGGAACGAGTCAGTCTATCCAGGGTCAGCTGTCACATGTTTCAGTTAGACTTTGTTGCCTTTGAGTGGAAGATTTACAGCTCTTTGGATGCATGATTCCCACACTTATGATTGGTTTTCTCCTTAACTTAAAATCTAATTAAATCTTAAGCACATTTTTTTGTGAAAGCAAACCTTACTGACCATTGTCTGAAGGTAAAGATAAAAAAAATATTATTTATTTTCGTTGTACAACATACTGGATTGCTGCCATTGAAACACCATGGCCGTGTAAATGGGAATCTATGGCTTTGCTTTTATGTATTTGAAGAACAAATACGAAAATCAAGAAAGAGTCTGTTCATTTAAATATGATGTAGCCTTAATGGTACAAAATATGAGTTCATGTCCTCAGTTTAAAGCTGTGGAACACTGGAAAAACATCTTTTAAATTATTATTTCAGTCACTGAGTTTTTCATGCAGGCTGAACATGGAAATAGTCTCCTACACCTATCTCCTGCATCAGCTTCTGACAGAAAACAGACGGTGAAACTCTAGGATTAGAAAATCCTGACCGATCTACGTCACACTGTCACTTAACATTCATGGACTCACCCATCCTGTCTCACGACAGGGAAGGCTGTTGTTGGTTTAACGTCCAGGAAACAGCAGAGAACGTGTCGACAAGCAGATGCTAAGCATTAGCATTAGCAACTCCACCACACAGCAGAATCCCTCCCTCCGTCTTATTTGTGGAGGTAAAACATCCACGTCGCAAAGCAACAGAGTCAGTGGTAGAGTCACAATGCCATGTCGCAGTTTTACACTGATTTGCCAGCATGGTGTGACTTCTAAAAAGTGTCACTTTCACCTCTGGCTGACTTGTACTTCCTGGTTCATCTGCCGCCCCACCCCCGAGTACGACTTACAAGTCATTCATTCCTACTAGAGACCACTGCAAATGTACGATTAAACCAGTGTTCAATACCTTTAAATACATCCAACGGTTTAGAAACCGGTTGTATTTACATCTGGAAGTAATTTAGAAACTAAAATGTAAAAATTGTGTTCACAGAAGCCACTTATCAAAGAAACAAGTACTAAAGTATTTTGTCATCTTGCATACTTGCTGGCAGTTTACTCAGCAATCATCTCAGGTAGCATCATAACGTGTATTCAGATGAACGGGCCTGGCTGTTCACAATGCTCACTGTCACAATCACTGGAACCTCTGCTCAGTCTTTCTCTCTTTCATTATGTATGCGCCGGTTACAAGTAAGAAAATAATCGTTTGTAATTCAATTGAGCCATCTTAACTCATTTAGTTGTGCTAAAGGCTGAGTGAGGGAAATACAAAGAGCCTCAACATTTTGCCACCATGCTCATTATGCGTATTTTAAAACAATTTGCAATTCAAGGCCTCGTGAAGTAGTGGGGGATGGAGCGAGAGAGGGAGGTAGGTGCCCAGGCTTCAAAGTCTGCTGCTGGAGACTGACCTCCTACTCTGCTTTCTGAGGTCGCCACCCCTGATGAGAGCTGGGAAAATGCAATTAAAAAATGTAAAAACAATGTGTAACCAGAGATTGCGGTGCTTGTTATTCACTGGTGCCCAGCAATATCAGTGACCTTAGCTTTATTTTCTCTTCTGTTTTTCTTTTAAAATATCACTGGCAACGGGTCCTCTAAATCTACTTTAGCTGTGTCTTTTTATTGGGTAGGTCATTGGACCATTCACAATGTGCATTGCCAAATGGTATTCTATGGTTTTGAATGGATTATTTTATAACAGAATAGTATTGGGACGGTTTTACAGAAATATTCAGAAAGATGTTTTCATCTTATAGAGGTTTAAGATTTCTGGCATCTGTCTGATCGATCCCGGTGGCTTCCACGTGGGATCTGGGTCCCTGGGCTCTGTAGGGTCCTCAGAGGGGTTGGTCACCCCTGGGTCCAGGGTCGCTGAGTTCTGGGCTCGGCCGGCTTGTGGGTGGGAGGCTGCGGGTGGGCCTGTGGGCTTGCCGCTGATATCTCCCGGGACTCTGCTGGCTGCTGGTTGTGGCCCCCTTGGGCAGTCCTCTGCGCCTCTCGAGGGGGGCAGGGGCTTTTCTGGTTGCAGTCTCCCTGGGTTCCCTGCGCTCTGGGGCAGCTCCTGGATCTCTGGGGCTTGGAGGTCCCTCCATCTCCTACACATTTTTGGGGGTAGATCTGTGGCCCCTCACACTCTCTATTGGATGCTCCTATAGAGAAACCTTACATAAATAAGTGCGTGTACACACACAGGTGCTCACATGGTGCTCTCATAAGTATGGACTTGGACACGTTCAACACGTCTTAAGGCTATGGTTGGCACTAAATGTATTGTGATTTATTATCGTGTGATTGTTCAGTAAAACAATGTTGATTTTATATTTCTTCATCAAGTTGACGCAGTGATTGCTCGCTCCTGTTGTATCGTTGTGTGTCCCTTTCTGTTTTTCGCTTACTGCAGCTCTAGAAGCAGACTCTTGTTCATCATTGATTGTTTATTTTTGTGGAACCCCCCCAACAATGTTGGAATAACAAAACATTAAATCTGTTTGCTTCGCAGCCAGACAGGACACGAGGAAAAAAAAAGTTTTTTTTGTACGATTGTTTTTTGAGATATTTTAATTCTGAATTTGCCTCTGATTTCCCTCCAATCTATTCACTCACTCTCTTTCGGTACAGTTTTTAATCACAATTGTCTATTTTTTGCTCATTTTAAATATATTTTTAGTCATTTTTCTAAATTATTTTTTCTATTTTTACATTTTTTTGTTTTTGAGAAATGCCTCGTGATTTTTATCTTGAGAGGCACTATAGAAAATATTTTTTCTTCTTCTTCATCTTCTTCTTTCAAGACTCACCTAAGACGTCAGCATATCACAGTGGTGTCTCTGGTCAATGCCAAAAGGCATGTAATATTTTACATGTTAACTTCAGTCAAAGTAGGCCATATTTTCCTGTGTATTTCACTATGTACTTTACTGGTCTGGAGAGCGTCTGTGTGACGTAAAAAGCAACAGAGTTTATGAAGCTCTATAAGAGACTACGGAGCTGAGTGAAATACAGTAGCGTGGACAGATAATTTTTTCCAATTTTATTTCACCAGCAACTTTTACAATTTTAAAAATGCTGTTCTTTATTGCAATGTCTGTTGATATAATTATTAATACAGCTAAATTATGATTAATATATAATATAAATAATGATTTCCTGCTGAGTTATAATCAGTCAGCATTAGTAAACCAAAAGTCCCACCCAGCGACCCTACTGGAACGGGAAATGGTTCTTTTAGGTTGGTCCGACGAAATGGTGACACAAGCATTAAAATAAAAAGGTAATTAAATAAAAATAAGGGACATTCTAGAACAGGTTATTCCTTTTCTTTATTTTATTTTGATGTATCAAAAGTATCGGATCGGGACTCGGTATCGGCAGAATCTCAAAATCAAGTGACTCGGACTCGGACTCGAGGGCAAAAAAAACTGATTGGGACATCCCTACCAATTAGTGTTTCTACGGTTACATTGTGGTTTGTTAGTAAATATTCTATTTAGTGAGAGATAAACTTTATTGTCTTTATCCTAGTGAATCTATGATCAAACAGGTGAACTAGTAGTAGCACATTTAATGTCAAAGAAAGTAAAATGTTATTATCAGGAAAGGGAGAATGTTTGAGTGGTTAGCAGCAGTGCGCTTGGCGATGGCCCCCACCATGACAGCACCATAACTCAGCAGCATTGTAGCTTCTTCTGAGGAGACAAACAGAGAGAAAATAAAACTAACTGCTGAAATAGCAGGAAGTAATGCAATTAGAGAGAAGTGGTAGAAGAAAGTAGCAGAGTGTGGACTGTATGTCCTACAGCAGTCTAAGCCTATAGCAGCATAACTACAGATAACTCTGGATAACCTAGCCTTTTAGATGGAGACATGTTGGAGAGCCGTCCTTACTGACTGTATTGTCCACCTCCCTCTACTCCCCCACTCGTCCAGATCTGGGCTAACATCAGATTTTAACCATGGGCCCTATCAAATAAAAATGTTTTAAGCCTAGTCTTAAAAGTAGACAAAGTGTCTGCCTCACGGACAAAAACTGGGAGCTGGTTCCACAAGAGAGGAGCCTGATAGCTAAAAGATCTGCCTCCCATTCTATGATTGAATGCATTAAATCTCATAGGTACCTCATAGGGTTCTGCCTGCTGGAACAAACACCATATTTAAAGTAATTGTTATAAATGACACAACTGCAGAGAATTTTTAACCATAAAACAAATTTTCTTGTCACCGTGTGTCTTAACTGTCACAATTGAATTGTATTTTCCTCATGTATTAGCAACTTGGTCTCCAACACATTCTCAGTCAGAAATTACTGTAAGTGAATTTATGCTGTGGTTGTCTGGAACCTGGAAAAATCCACAAACATAGTGTGAGGATCTGAATCTCAAGTGAGGAACTTTGAAATCATTGTGCATCATTTAATCAGTTGCTGTTAATTTAAAGTTCTCTGCAAAACGTGTTGTCCTCATCCTCACAAGAACCGTTGCGTGTCTTTACAGCTGATGTTGGAATGAGTTTGTCAGAACACTGATGTGTTTATTTTTAGGGGATGTGATCGCTCCAGCTCTCTCCTCTTTTTCATTGTATCTATCATCCTTTCTCGCTCTCATAGTTGCTGCTGAAACAAAGGCAATCAAAATGTCATTGCAGAAATGAAAAGGAGCTGTTTAAAAATGCATCAGGGCCTCGCCACTGAGGCTTCATTAATTCTGTTCAGGCGATGTTGCACAGCGTTACTGAAAACAACTCTCTGAGACCCTAGACATCCTCCGTCACTTCCTTATCTTTATGGTGCAATTTCCCATTTAGCAAGTTAGCATCTAGGGAGAGCACAGTACTCCTAGTCTAATTGGGCAAATGAGAAAACAATACCAGGCAAACTTACTTAATTTATTTACAAAGGCCTGTACATTTTTACTCAGATGGATACCTGAACAACTGAGAACCTAAGAGGAGGACACATGTACAACTGTAAAATAATAATAAAAAACAGTCATTATAAACTTTACTCAGAGTAGCAGCAAATACACAGAAATAAAGGTTTTAGACAAATATGTAGCCAGAGAGAACTTATTTTAGCCCTGGAGGCTGGTTCCAGTAGATGTTTTAAGTTTCACCCCTCCATGTAAACAGACGGAGTAAACAATAACACTATTCATAAAATAATCTTCGTGCACACGCACACACACACACACACACACAAATATATATATATATATATGTATATATATATATATATATATATATATATATATATATATATATATATATATATATATATATAGGTGTAATTTAATTTCAATTCACATACTTCTCTTCCCAATGTTCCATGCATTTTTTTTCAAATGTCATCAATTATCAATTTTGCATTAAAAACCATCACAGTCATGTGTGAAGCAGTACAGAACATCCTGAGCGCACACAATCTGGCTCCCAAAAAAAAAAAAAAGTATTTTTCTGTAAAATAAATAATCACTTTTGAGCACCTGAAGTGGGCGGAGACGCCTTTAAGTTTGTAGGTGATGGTTGTGATATGACTACTTTTTCAGACCAACCCTGAAAGACAGATGAAGCCACTCATAAGCGTAACTGAATAAATTTGACTTCAACCCCTTTTTCTCATCTGCGGTATCGACTTCCTGATCACGAAAGAGATAAATGCAGGATTGGCATAAACACCATCAATAACCAAACCAAGGGTGTCACGTCATGTGATGGATATCAGATGACAAGTGGCAAGTTCTTGCAGGTAACTCAACTTAAGGTTGACCCAGAGTGTTCTAGGTGACGGAAGTTGTTTTAACCATGAATGTAGACACATTTTATACAAACACAAAGTAACCGTGGAGGACAGTTTTCTTTTGTCATTTATTCTATTCCCCCTCTTTGAAGATATGCGAGTCCATATTAAAGTTCCAACTCCTCCCAAAAGCATGTGTGAAAGACACACACTGTTACTGACAAAGTGTGTGAGGGGTAAAACAGGAGAGAAGCTACAAGGTGGGGTTAGAGGCAGAAGACTCAGGAAGGTCTGGAGCGGAGCAGCTTATCATCACCAAGCTGATACCAACTGCTCTGACTCTGACACAACCAATCCATCATGTCATCGTTTCCCACTGAAGCCTCTAAATGTGATTTCTGTAAGTGGGTTTGCATATGAGTGTGTGTGTGTGTGTGTGTGTAAAATAGGGAAGAGAAAAAAACAAAGAAGCAGATGAAAAAAATCCAGCAATCAAGATATCATTTAGCACCCATCCCTGCCTCCTACCCGGGCCCCAGCAGGTCCGTCAGTCAGACCCCATGCATGACCCAGTGACAGCAAATCCATAGTAAGTCTGGCAATCTAACAACATGCTTGTTTCACCACGCTGTAGTTCCCCAGCCTTCAATACTGCAACAGGTGTAAAGAAGTCAAAATGTAGTCACTAGATCCAGCTGTCATGAGTGTGTGGACATTTCTATGAGACCCTAAGGTCCAAAACTCACATGTTACAATTATGGTCAAGTCTAACCCCCCACCCCCTAAATAAATAAACAAATAACTTTCAAATTTCTGTATGTTGTCCTGGTATTTTGTACCCAGCAATATTAAAAAGCGCTGGTATCCGCACGGAGACTTCAGCTGGAGGAGAAATTAGATTCAGACGACAGGATTTGGAGTTTTATTTCCAGATATTTAGACGCCTCGGACTGGATAACAGCAATGCGACTCAACCGCTGACTGCTGATGTTTTACTTCCACAAATTTTAACTTTATAATTATTATTATAACTTTATTGAAAAGAATGAATGAATGAATGAATGTATCTACATAACAAATAAGGAAATTTGCAGACCAATTCCACATGAATACACAGCAATATGGCTTCACATATAAGAACTGTTATCTTTGGCAGTCTGATGGTTTTATGTAGTTTCACACTGTTATGGAAAAATGTATGTTTATTATTTCTTCATTATTGACTCAATCAACTGAATGTTAATGTATTGCTCTATGCCTCTTTAATCTTGCTCACTCATTCAGACACACCCACACAAGCCACACACACACACACACACACACACACACACACACACACACACACACACACAACCTCTCTCTCTCTCTCGCTCCCCCTCTCTATAAATAAACTCTGTGAAAAGATGTTCGGTGCATTTTGCCTCGTGCATTTTGCCACAGTTATAACTGTTTGACTTTGCTCATGGTCTCCTTCTCTCTTTGCTATAGGAAATGGGTTATTGATAAACCTATTGATAAAATCCATGACATAATTTGGTCCTTCGAAAGCTGGGGTCCCAACGCCTCGCGGCGCCAGGAGCTAACGCCGGAAAACTGTCGACAACCTAAATCTCCTTCGGTGCTGTGCTTTCACTGGGGGGTCGGTGTGAGGATCTTGACGTTGCTGGGGGGGGGGGGGGGGGGGGGTATCCACAAACTACTCAAGACCGGAGTGGAGAGATTCGGTAAGACAAGTTTGTTGTTTGTCTTTGTGGCACCGAGAGAAAATCCTAGGTGACCAGAGTATAAAGTGGTGCCGTCGGCTGTGAATAGGATGGTTTTGACGGGTTCTTTTGAATGCTGTCTATATTGGCTTGGTTTTCTGCATTTTAGCCGAAATTAGAAACACAACTCTGGTGTAAGAAATAGATGGTGTCGTCCGCCGTGAATAGGATGGTTTTGTAAACCGGTATGATAACTGTTGCGATTCAAATTATGGTGACGTCCGCCTTGAAAAGGATGGTTTTGACAGGTTCCTTGAATGCTGTTTTGGTCAGAGAGAAAGATAAACAGATTCTGGGAATGCTGTAATTTGGCTTGGGTTTTTGAGCATTTTAGCCGGAGAATTAGAAATGTGTTCTAGTTATCTGTGTTGTTGTTTGTTCTTAGATGTTGTCTTCTTTAATTGTTGTTTGAATGGATGAGAGAGTGTCTGGACTTGCTTATTCTTGTAGAAAGAAGGATATTGCAACTCATTTGCACATGTCTCAAGTTGGTGGTCAGACTTTTAAACTGGTTGGCTGATAAGTGAGTCCCGCTGTGGGTAGATACACAGTTGGAGGACGGATTCGTAAGCCTGAATCTTGACCTCATGCCGAAGTAGAGATGGTGTGGTATCTATATGGGGAAAAAAGAACTCACAAAATATTTTTTGTGTTAATATTGTACACTGATGGAAATGTAAGTCCAGGAAATGTGGAAATGATCTGAAGATTATAAGAGGATTGATGGACAACGTGATTTTGATAACCGCTGACGTGTCACAAATGTATTATGCTTACGAGGAAGCACAGAATGGTGGAGAGAAAAAAAAAGGTTGAAAATGTGAAACAGAGAGGAGGCAAGGCCTGCCTAAAGAATCAAAACAACCGCAGCTGTGCTCTGAGTCTGAGCCACCAAGGCGGCCTGAAGGGTACAGCTAGAGAATAAAAATTAAAAACATAATTTGAACAGATTATCATAATTGTTATGTATTTGTTTTTGCTGTTAAGCACAGCTGCTGAAGACTTTATTGCACTTGAGTCCCTTTACGCTGTCCACTAAGGTGAATATGTAGAAAAATTATTTGCAAATTATTAAATGTTACAAACAATATTTGTGTAAATTTGTTTCATTCACACCCCAAGATGAATGAGAATAATTGTTAAATAATCATGGTTGAAGATTTCATAATCCATGCATTAAAAGGTTAAGCACTGGCCAAATATTTAATTCCTGGTATTCTGGTGGTTAACGCAATTTGAACTATAAACTGTGTCACTTTTAGTGGCTGGCAGTGAAGCGGTTTACTGGAATCCCTCAATTTGATACATTGACTGTTTATCAGAACTTTGTAGTAAATGAGTGCCCAAGTAAAAGCTAAGAGTGTATATTTTGGTCAAAACAGTAATCCAAGACCAACTAAAACTAATGACTATTGTCAAATGGCATTTTATCTCCTTATTTTTGTTTTAAATCTTCGTTTCTGACGTTTAAAGTCAAGACAAGGGAGTTCAGTGGACGACAATCGCACCCGGGTGGAAGTGATCTGGTGGGCAGTACCTGTTGATTTCAAAATCTGCATTTTGAACACTAAAATATTGGTTGTCATGAACTGAATCTCCTGGCGTCTGTCCAATGTAGGAACTTGTTCAGATCTCCAATTAGCGGGCTTTGTGATCAGAACAAGGGGAGAAACAGTTTGGAAGTAAAATTAAATGTGACAGCAGATTAAAGCTGTTGTAGGGAATTCACATTTAAAATTTTAAATTGGTTTAATTATTCATGTATTCCCAGCTTGGGAACTTTTAAATGCTTTGACACGGAATTTCACGTTCCTCTGTGTCTGGGTTAAACAGCAAGGTCGTATCAGAAAAACATACATATGATAACAGACCTTGGTCTCAAGTAAGACAATATTCTATCAGCCAAGAGGCTGAAGCAGAAATCAGTAAGGTTTTGAGAAATAACTGCTGAATGAAAATATAAAACAAAAAAACTAAATGCTTTAAATTAAAAACAGAGTTTGTACACTTGAAACTACGTGTGAAGCAGTTGGACAGTTGATTTGAGGGTTTCTGTCCTCTTTGGAATGTAAACACCAACATCGGCTCATGCTTTCAGAACCAGTAGAGATAAGAGTAGGATACTGCTGACACAGTATGTTCGGCCGACCTTGCTCACTTTAGAATTGGGAGAAATAAATTTTGCAGTTTCAGACTGAAACATTTATATGTTGGTAGATTTTAAATAACTTAATGAACATATTTATTGCTGAACACATCAAATAAATGTATGTAAATTTGAATTGAGTAAATTTAGTCAATGACCAAATATTTCTTTTTTTTAAGGGCAGACGGTATGAAATTACCTACGTTCATAACTCTGATTTCAGAAAACATGATATAGTTTAAAAAATCCTTGTTACACACCTAAATTTATTTTATAAATGTGAATTAATTGTTGAGCTTCAATTGTTTTGTTGATTCGATTGTTGAGCTGAACTTCGCTGTCTCCTTACCATAACCCAAACAGAAGGAGGCTACGCTGACCTATTCACACACAGAGTGGGGCCTGACCCTTCTCCACGTCATGCCAACTATCTGATGCTATTGCGTCTGCTGACTAACAATGATACCTTGACCATAAGAGTAAACCAAAATAATATTTAAGCAGAATGTACAAGTTGCCCCTGATAGGAGATCATACGAACTGTAATGGAATGCCACAGGCATGAGTGACGGTTAAATGTTTTGTTTTTTAACCTAAATTACCATATCCTTAGGAAATTATGGAATAATGTATGACGTCCTGAACTTTCAAAAGTACTGATTGTGTCTTTTTACATTATTGTATCTTGGACCTTGATCTGGTTCGCTTGCCTTGAGCAGATTTTTGAACATTATCCATTAGAGACTATCCAATATCTTTATAAACATTATCCATTTGAGATTTCTAGATACAATGCTTTATCTAGTTTGCTGTTATCATATGACATTGAACTTCTTAAAGGTCAGGCTCCTACACGAACCACGTGTTTAGTCCATTTATAACTTTGGAACATTCCTAACAAATGAATCTTATAAGCAAATCTCCCCATTAATGGTTGAAGTTACCTAGACTTACTTTTGTGTCCATGATTTCGGTAACGTCTACTTTGTGATTAGTTACTTTTTATGAAGATCAAAAGAATCAACCCAGATGGGTTGATTCTTTTGATCTCATTAGATTACAATTCATGCTACAGTTCTTTTCCTACAATTTATCCTGTTACTCCTATGTGATGTAAATCACTTTTTCACATGTATGTGACGTCCACTTTTAACATCGGGTTGGCACAATGCTTGCCAGTATCAGACCCTTTTGTTTATGTTTTGTTTCTGGTGAGCCCTGAGTTGCCTCATGCTTCAAGAGGAGGGAAGGCTGATGATGATTTCCTCACATTATTACACTGCCTGGATGGAATTACCTTAAATATTAGATGATAAGGATTTTTGCAGAAAACAATTAAGACCAACAGCGATCTCCCAGAATTTTCTTTTGCTTTTTCGCCACAGGTCGTGAAACCAGGAAATTGGGTTTTGATGAAGGTGCTGAAGCGAAACATATGGGGCAGCCAGAGGTCCATTCGAAGTACTCCTCATCACTCCCACTGCTGTGAAAATTGCTGAGAGGCCAACTTGGACTCATCTATCCCACTGCAAGCTTATCAACCAACCGCTTTAGCGCAGCAACGAAGTCCGGTTACAAAGGGGTGGACCATAGGGTGCCTTCTCTCAAACCAGTGAATATAAGATCAAGATAAGATAGGATAAGATCTGCTTCAAGCTTGCTGGGTTCACCACATTGTTGATGTTGGTGGCTGCACTCATGGCCCTGCACTTGGGCCGCCTCTCAGCACCTGGTGGAACAACTGAGACAGCAGCATTTGAGGGGGTACTAGAACTGGAACTGAAATGACGGATTGGGGCTTCTCCCTGACCACGCACCTACAGGACAACGTAACCTGCATCCACCTTGGCTGACGACCCCTTGGACACAACTACAACAGGATACAGTGAAGAAGAGACGCTGGAAAAGGATAATCACTTCAAGCACCTGCACCCAAATCTCAGGCCTGGTTTCATGGCCACGGACCTGTAGGACTTTTCGGGGACAAGATCAGCTCCCTGACAATTGGACAACCGCCTCGACACGCCACGGAAGGACCCTGGTGTCTCCATATTGAGAAGTTGAACTTTGCGCTTCATGTTCCAAACTACGTTATTATGCTCCGGACCTGGACTTCAAGATACTTAACAGCGTAAGACTGAAACCATCCTGATCAACGGAAGAGGTCTCTGACTTTCAACCCTATTCTCCAACTGGGACTCAGTCCATGGACAAGCCCTTTGATGAAGAACGCCTGGTTTGCCTCAGCTCTGTCGTAGTTAGAGCTGCGTAATTTAATATTACACCTTCATTTTTCCTCATTCACAGAAAGATTGGCCTGCAAGTTGGAGCTTTAAACTAAATTCACCTGATGTTTCAATACACCAAACTGATGTTTTCTGTGTATTATATGGTTTTGCTAACCCTTTCCCAATCTCCTTACAGGAACTGTCATAAATTGTAGAATTGTGCATCACAGTAAATTAATTTCAATATGTATGAAATAGTTTTTCTTAAGTTTATAATTGTGTTGATTTAGCTGGTTCAATTTTCTATCTCTGTGAACTGATGTAAGATATAATTGTCAGTTGTGTTTACATTATTGTGTTTATTACCTTATTTGTTCTTATTATTTTGCAGATTTTTGTATTGCACTATGTATGGAATGATTCTTTGGACAAGTAAACAGGATTGAGATTACGACCCGCAATAGACATATGATTGCAGCACCTCATGCTGTGTTTGCCTTATCGTGTTGATTCTGAACCTTTCATATCTGATCGTAGTGTTTATCACTTTACTTATTATTTTTCTTGTTTTGATGCTTATCATTTTTGTCTTGAGTTACTTGATTTGTGATTGATGTAGCTGTCATAGTTAATGATGACAAGTTATGGAAGTGTATAATATTCCTTATTATTTAACTTATTTTTATTTTCCTCGTTTGGTTTTGTTTTGTTTTGTTGCTTCCTTATGTTTGGTTATCCTACTTGGATAAACAGGAGGGAATGTTATGGAACAATTTATGTTTATTAATTCTTGATCATTGACTCAATCAACTAAATGTAAATGTATTGCTCTATGTCACTTTGATCATGCTCACTCATTCAGATACACCCACACAAGCCACTCACTCACACACACACACACACACACACACACACACACACACACACACACACACACACACACACACACACACACACACAATCTCTCTCTCTCCCCCCCCCTCTCTATAAATAAACTCTGTGACCGGATGTTCGGTGCATTTTGGCAAAGTTATAAATGTCTGACTTGTCTGCTCATTGTCTCCTTCTCTCTTCATTATAGGAAATGGGTTGTTGATAAACATTTTGATAAAATCCATGGCACACACTCTTTACAAAACAAAGATAATATGGTGTTTTATTAACAAATTACAATTATAAAGAAAACATTTAGGAGTTAACAAACATGGATTTATTAACACAACTGATGATGTATTTCCACAACTTATGTGTGAAAGCCGAGTGGATTTGGCGTAATGTGATGTCATCAGCAGGCACAGGACTCCGAGCAGATCTGGTACCGACACCGTCTCACTGAAGGTGGTTTGCTCTGGTCCTGAAATGTTATGTAAATTTGTGAAGGTCATGGATTGTGAAGCAAGGTAATCAGTCATATCTAAAAGTGCAGAGGTTTCAGCATAAATGTCTACAAAGGCAAAACTTTCTTATTTATTTTCAGAGTGTTGAAAACACCCTGGCTCATAACAGCTAAACAAACACAGACGTGGTGCAACACTTTCATAGATCCACTGCACACATGCATCTCCATGCAGCAAACACCCACAATACACAAGAGTTTGCATTGTGGTAGCTCCTGCTCTCTGCTTCACACGATTCAGGAAACAAATGTGGCCTTGTGCTAAAACAAGCAGGGCCCACCTGTGGCTGCATGGCAGATGCTATCAAGTCTATGTCTACTTCTTGTTTCATTTGATGGAAAAGGAGAGTGATGTGAAGGAGTGTTTGAGTTAGTGTGTAAAATGTGTCAGGCTTTGAGGTTCTAACGAACAAGTTAAACTTAGCGTGTGCTGGATGTTATCACTGGAAGCAGGCAGAGTACAGTGGAAGAACAATACACCTTCTGTTGTTTGGTGGATCGCTGAGGTTTGTGTCAGATGCATAAGGGTAGAGTATGAGTCAAGCAATGTGGCCACAAACAGAAATGGACAAATCTGTTGACACACTTCAACCAAATGAAGGCCAAGCATCCCTTGTGGTTTATTCTATATTTAATGCAAATCAGACTTTTCTGTTGATAACTGATTCAGCTTAATATTTCACATAAATGATGGTGGCATGGACCAGAAGCAGGGAACCCCTAATTTTCCACTTTCTGGCAGAACCTTGTGCAATAATAACCACCTACAGGTGATTTGTAAGATCATAATCTGATGTTTGCCATTTCCAGCAGGTATTTTAGCACACTTTTTTAAAATACATTTCTCAAGTTGTCTCAGGTTTCAAGAGCACAATCTCCCAACAGCAACTCACAGATCCTTGCTTTTATCTTCGGTCAACATCTGGGCTCATGAGGGACACGTTTTAGCTGCTACTGGGCTGTTTGGAGGTCCCATGATCTGGGACTGATGCTGAGCTCTGGCTCCTAAAATCTAAAGTCCTGTCAATTCATCAAACGGATTTAAAGTTTCTCATGTTGTATAACAAAAGACTAACCTTTACTTTTAAATAATGACTTTTCCATTAGAGAACATTGAGCTGATCTCATTTGGCTACAAGCTCCAGTTCTGTCTGATCGGTCCAAAGAAAATTCCCTGAGAAACTTTGTAATTCACTAAAATGCTTGTTGACAAGTCTTGGTCCGGCTTTTTATTCTGTCCACAGTCTTCTTTCCTCCATGTGTTTAAAACGTGACAGATGGTGCAGTCAAAAAAGCAATGCACCTTGACCTTGGGGTTCTGCTTGAATGGCTTCGGATGGTTTCACTTTGCACTGTCTCTGCCGTCTCCAACATCCTTCGTCTCAACCAGGGGTTGCATTTCCTCTCATTCCACACATTGGAAGGTTGGCTGTAGTTGTCCCTTCAACTTAGTACATTTTAAAGTAATATTGGTAACAATAAACACAGAAACATCACGTTGCGTGGAGAACTCCTCCTCTGCCTTTGATTTCTCTGGTCCATGTTCACTGTGGTACACACAGGGGCGTAGCACCAAATTCTGGGCCCTAGGTACAAGTCTTCTAGGTGGGCCCCCATGCTCAATTACTTAATATCTCTCTTACACATTTTTTGTCATGCTATAAGACAAGATAATAAATATGATCTTAGTTTAACCTCTATATTGAGCAAATACAAATGCCAGCATAATAAAAGTGAAATGCCCAGACTTCACATATAATTATTTTTATTTGCCAACAATGTGTTCAAACAAAAATCCTGGAATTTATTTTCCAGTAAATGCCCACTGACGGGTCTTCATGTTAGCAAAATCACTTATGAGATCTTTAAAGTCCAATCCTTTGGCTAATTGGCTTTCAATAGAAAGAAGAGCTAGGCTGTTCAGTCTATCCTGGGACATTGTTGATCTCAAATAATTTTTCATCAGTTTCAGTTTGCTAAAAGCCTGTTCACCCCCAGCAACAGTCACAGGTAGTGTGCAAAATATCCTCAGTCCAATACAAACTTCTCCAAAAATGCTCTGTAATTGCATCCCGTATAGATGGCATTAAGCAGCTCAAGAGGAGACCGAATGTGTGGAAATGTGGCACCATTTATTGTTCTCAGGTGTAGCATCTCATTCTCAAATTCAGCTGTGAGATCCTTGTGATATTTTCTCATCAGTGCCTGGCATGATATCTTCATCTGCTCTTCAGTCATGTCTGTCATGGTTCATGATGTTAAGCTTTGCTATTGATATATTAAATACATATGACATGAAATAAACCAGGTTCTCTCTGTGAATGTAATGTACTCTAAATTTTATAATCCCTGAATTATCAGCCTGATTGTCCGTTTTCAAGATCAAATATAAAGAAATTTAAAATAGGCTTAAAAAATCTAACCAAGTCAATAACAATCTTCTAACACCAGTGTCATCTTGCTATACGAAAAACAGTGGCAGCTTCACATTCCTGAGATTACTACAAATCCATCAATACCAAGTTTGTCCTGGTCCATGACTGGGAAGGAGCTGAAATATCCACACAGAGTGAACCTGTTTTTACTGCGAGATCCGCGAATTAATTGGCGGCGTCCGCCCGCGATAATAATTCTGATTAATATATATATATATATATATATATATATATATATATATATATATATATATATATATATATATATAAATTAGTGTTTTCACTGATAACACTAATTAATTTATATTTGATCTTGATGGTGAAACTAAAGGCGTTTAACACTGAACACCTACCATGAATGCAGCTTCTGAGAGCTAGCTAGTATCAGCTAAAACTGTGTTCTGCTGCTGCTGCTCACCATCCTTCTACTTGCTTCTGTTCAATTAACTTTTCCTCCTTCTCCTTCTTTTCTTTTCTTTTCTTTTCTGGAAGCCAGATTTCCCTTTCTTGGGAAAATACATGACGGACTCTCCTGCCTCCAGCTCTGGCTGTCGGCATCTGCGATGTCTCATTAGCTGTACATGCAGCTGTGCAGCCCCTGGCCGCTGGTGTGGACTAAACCACTTTGCACATTTTTAAGGGGTGATAGATGCCTCAGAGATTATTCAGTTATTATTTTTAAGGCAAAATTCTGTTTCTTAACCTCTTTATCCAGGTAAAGGGAAGTTTATTAAGACATTAAGTAAGTTGGGGGGAAAAACAACAACAATAAAACATTTTTATTCAAAGCTGTCTCAGGGCCCCTCCCTGCAGTGGGCCCTGGGTAAACAGTACCCTTTCCCCCCCAGTCCGACGCCCCTGGGTACACACCGTGTTACCAAACTACCAGTAACATGCTTGTTTCTCTTAGGTGGGCTGATGAAAAGCTTTATAACCCCCTAGTTCAACTCTTAGTTTGAAGTATGATCATAATGCAATGATTAAGAGTCTCTCTGCAGTTGCCATATATACATAATAGAAGCATGCTGGTATAGACTAGTTTTTGGTTGAACCAGTTTCCAGGTGAAAGGAAGCATTGTTTTAATGAGCCGTAAGGGTAAATACACATTTGTCTGCTTATGTATAATATGTTACCATCTTGAGGCAAACCCATGTTTTCTCTGCTAAACAGGTGTGCCACGGTTCGTATTACAGGAGTAAAAGTTGTTTATTAAGAAAAGATGCTTGATATTTCCGAGCCAAATGCGTTCTGATTTCCACTCAGGAAAAATGTTGGTTTTTTAAAAGATCAAATAAGAGTTTTTTCCCCCCACATGACACACTTTCAACATGAAGAAGAAAACTCACAAAATCAAAGAAGAAATAAACAAAACTGAGACAAAATTCAAACAAATTCATTTTTGCTGTGGCGTGGTGAAAATAAACACGGGCGTGTTAAATTATTGACAACTCTTGCATATTCAGAAGCATAATGCTGAGAGTAATACGGTTTGAATCTCGATAACAAAATGAGTGTAAAGTGAATTATGTATAATAACAGTTGTTTTTGTATGACAAATGATCAACATTCCTCTATTTCTGTCCTGCCATCACATTCAATTAGCGACAGAATGTCATCTTCACAAGCTGTGTTTCTGATAAGCTTTGTTTTGTTTGCTGTGTTGTTGTTCTGCCTCTATGAAGAGATCTGTCACACAGATTTGCATGATAAGTTTCTCAGTGTAATGCTTTGAAAATAAATTGCTACTGCTCTTTTTAATCATGAACAGACACCGTCGGCGAGTGTAACTAAACAAAACTTAATTTATTCAATTACTTAAAACTTTCCATGTAAAAAAAGTTCTTGGAAATTTAGATTCTAATATACAGAAATATGCTGATGGAATAAATGTTGGTAAAAAAACAGTAAAAAATAAAATGATTTATTTATATAGAACATTCCATACACAGAGGCTATTCAATGTGCTTTTTAGGTGCAAGAGGACAGCAAAAACAGAAAACATTCATCACATTTTAAAATCAGTGTAAAAACAAAACAGCATATTTTAAAATTATAATTAAAATATTCAAAATGAGATACACAAATAAAGTTATGCTAAATTCAGTAAAAATAATAAAATATTATATAAATAAATATTAAATAAAAAGACACAGTTAAAGCCTTAGCAGTTACAGTACATTACGTTTTTGGCCCCATGCCATTGAGTGATTTATATACTAGTAGACGCAGTCTGTGGTGTACCGGTGACCAGTGTAGAGATTTAATAACGGGGTGATGTGCTTGGCTCTCTTGGTTCTTGTTAACCTGTTATAGGACACTCATTGAAGTAGTTTCTAATGTAAAATCTCAACCCCAGTGGGTTGTGGGTTATAACAAAAGTATTCTTCTGTTGTTACAATTTTCTAAAATATGTATTTTCATAGAGAAAATCTGAGAAAAGGAAGTGCTCATGTATGGACGCTGGCCTTGTTCTGGTAAAAGAAATCCAAAAATAAAAGGCATGATGTTAAATAAACATTATTTTTGATTACTGTAGATCATTTTAAGACACATTAGAATTAAAATCTAGTTAATTTTAGAAGATTATATCACTTTAGATTAATGCAAAATAAATCAAAAGTAGTCTACAAAAATTACAGTATATTTTTTATGAAAACAGATTCCTGACAAATATTTTAGAAATTTTCTTGAACAATCAACATCATTTATATCATAATTGTTATCATCATTTTTACCATGAACATTAAGATTATGTCTAAAAACAGTAGAATTTACCTAAAAATATTCATAATTTCTTTACTTGTTCAGGGCGTGTTCAGTTAAGGCAGCTTTGATTTTCACGCTAAGGTGTCACCAACTTCATCAAATTTAACATTTACAACACATGTATCCTTATTTAGCACAACTAGTCAAACTTGTGATGTGAGAGTTTCATAAACCTAGCATTGTTAGTTTTAGAGATGTGACCGCAAACACGAGAGGAGACCGAGCAGTTTTCTGGTTCTGCAGACACACCAATATCGTCATAGCGCTGAGTGGTGGAATGGCGCCATGGCGCAAACTTTGATTAGCTTGATCTCTGACGACTGATTGGGGGAAAGCCCATAAAACTAAGAGTCTGTGAAAAGGCACACCACAATCGTTTTTGATGTGTGTAGAAATATCTAAATATAGATGTTGGCCCTTGCAGCTGCAGTCTGAATTACCTACAGTTGCTTTAAAGCTTTTATGGGAAGACCAGTCATAAACAGTAGCAATAGTCTAGCCGGCTGTAGGTGAACGCGTGAAGGAGTTTCTCCAGGTCTTGTCTGGACATGAGACCTCTTAGTCTTGCTATTTGATGAAGATGATAAAATGCTGAGATAGTTATAGCCTTGATGGGACCAGTGAAGCTCAGGTCTGAATAATTTATTACACTAAGATTTCTAACCTGGGTTTTTGTCGTTATACCTCTGGAGCCAAGATGAGTAACAACCTGCATCCTATCCTTCTTTTTCCCAAAGACAATAACTTCAGTCTTTGTTTAACTGGAGGAAGTTTGACAACATCCCATCCTTAACTTGCTCCAAACACTGATAGAGTGAGTCTAGGGGACCACAGTCAGTAGGTGATTGAGCTAGGTAGCTCTGGGTGTCATCTGCATAACTATGATAGGAAATGTGTTTTATTTTATATGACCTGGCCCAAGGGGGGGCATGTTGAGATTGAAGAGCAGTGTCATGGTCTGTGCTGAGCTAACCTCCATCTCCTGAGTTTTTCTGTTTGCAGGTGGGCGTGTCCCAGAGAGCAGCTGCTGCGGATCTCCTCATCAGTGGTCAGGGGATTTAAGGAGCGGTGTGACAATTCAACAGCGTCGAATGATTGCTCTTACTGGGTAGTATCTCGCCAGCTCTAGACCAGTTTCTAACTTGTTACCTCCTGATCTGCCTGCTAAGGCTTGTACTCACCTGTCCTGTTCCTCCGACCTCCTCCCAGGTACCCTCGTTCGTCTGACTGCTCACCACAAGGAAATAAGGAACTTCTGGATCTCTCTGTCTGCCAGCCACGCCGCTTCCCCTGACTGCCTGCTCTCCAACGCTCACCTGCCTGCTCAACTCTTGGACTCCTGGTGCTCAGCTCCCAGCACTCGCCTCCACCCGCAGATCATCTCGCTCAGCCAAACCTGACTTGCCTCCCTCTCTAAGCTCCCATGTCATACTGGAAACCGTAAGCCTCCACTCACCTCGTTCATTCCCTGCCTGTTGTACAGTTACTCACCATTATATCTGCCACAAAACACTACTGGACCCACCCGATCTCCGACCCACTTCTTCATCCTCATCAAATCTTAATAAATAACTTTTACTTACCTATTGTCTCTGAGTAATTCTGCATGTCGTGGGTCAAGAAACTTAACCCAAGACAAGCAGTGGTCCAATAATAGAACTGTGGGGGACCCCACATGTCATGGTTATCTGCTTTAAATTGTGATCATGAATTGAAACAACCCCTGTCTTTGAGATATGACCTGGAAGTCTACCAAGTCTACCCTTTGTGTTTTCACAGGCTTTAACAGAAAAGCGGTATTCAAGTATAACCCATTATCAGCAGGAAGAACCTCTTTTTAAAAGCAGAAGTTTTAGTAGTTTGCTGGTCTGGGGTATACTGGTGTGTGTTAGCACAATACCAATGAGGCGTCAGCAGTGACCTCAGAGAACTGCTGCTGACCATCAGTCTGGGAGGGGTTCAACTTTTGTTACCAGTTCATTTGGAGTTCAGTATTCTGAAGAAAGAAAAAAATCCTCATAAGCAGATGGATAACTGTTCAAGCTTTTTCAGGAAATTAATTTTGAGGTCAATGGTCAACACTCAAACAAACAAAAAACAAACACAACAAAGAGGTTTGTCAGAAGCCATACAGGCCTCAGTTTGTATGTTAATGTTCACCACAGAAATGCTGCTTAAGGATTAAGGTAAGTCAGCAAGTCAAATAACTTCTTTTCCACTTGAGTTTTATAAACAACTGTCTGCATTCTTTGTTTGAAAGAAGACTGCATCGTTTTGATTATTTACCTATTCATCTTTATTTATTAACCTGAAAGAGGGTGGACTTTAGTCCCAATTAATAAAAACTAAGAACAAGGAGGTTGCTTCCCACATACTTGATATGAAGGTTTACAAATGCTCAAGCAAAAGTTTTTCAGTTTCATGTCCTGAACAGCATGCCGACTGCTGCAGGTTGAGCTTTCTGGTGGGTATACCCGAACAAATAACAGCCCACTGTGAACTCTTGTCTTCTGCTGCTATTTCCCACTGCTAACCTAATCTTTATGATTATTGCTATGGCTTTAGCAGCAGGTCATGTCTGTCAGCAGACAGCAGCTCTCGCTGTAGGGGATACTCTACACACACATACACACTTAGCCTTCAGTCAATGGGAAGACAGACAATTAGTGCACTTTTCCATATCTTGCATGATAGTTTTGCCTCATTAGATTGTTTACAGTGTTTACAACAACAAACAGAGGAGGCAGGTGAAAGGCTGAGAGAGCAGTGGGTCAGGAGATGACATGTAGCAGGTTAGCATCAGCATGTTCAAATAACACAGTGTACTTCACATTACTGCAATCTCATATTAGCAAGGAAGGCACATCTTAAGTTGTACTAAATAAGAAAGCCTTGTAGCTGAGTAAATTAAGCCATTTAAACACTTCATGTTACAACAGATAACCAATATAGAATGAGACCATTTACATTTATTACATTTATTACATGAAGTAATTAAATTAACAATCAAAGCCAGTTTCATCCCGCCCAGAAACATCAAAAAAGACAATAACATTTTCTTTAGGAGATCTGTTTGTTCTCACTAATTATTTTCAGCAGTGGGTCTGGCTCTGTGTTTTCTTATCTCGCCAAGGACCACATGAGGTGTCACGCAGAAAGAATTTCTGCCCAGGGCTAGTGACCTCTGAGGCCCTTTAACGTAGCAGTCAACACTGCATGAAATCACTAAAGACGCTTCCTGCAGCATTCGGCGAGATAATTCAGCCATTAAAAATCTTTGACAACAAACAGGAGACTGAACTTCAACTAAAAGATGGCTGATAAGGTTATTAGCAGCGCTCACTGGGAACAAAGGTGGACACACACAGCTGTGATCAGTAGCAGATGTTAGCAGGTAGTCCTAAAGACTTTAATATTACATTTATAAAAATCCTGTTAACAGCTCTGGTGTTGCTGTTTGTTATTTAAACACTGTTGGGAAGCGCAAGAGGACTCAGAAATAATGAAAAACCAAATGCAAAAAATCAGCAAGTAAAATAACATTTACTTTAGTTTGAATGTTGTATAAAAAACATTCTATGGTCACCATCAGTGGCTTTTCATTGACAGCACTCAGTGGTGCATCAGCTCGCATTAACCAAAGTTTAACTCTATTCAGAAATATGCAGCAAACTATTGAGAAAGTATACGAGTAAATACCTGCAGCTTAAGCCCCACGCATGGGAACATGTTGTTATATAAGATAAGTTGTGAGTGAAGAGCATCGACATATATATATATATATATATATATATATATATATATATATATATATATATATATATATATATATATATATGGACAATGGGTTTCCATAGACTCCAATAACACGTTTTTGAGGAAAAATGGGAGGTGACCACCACCGCCATTCTGACCGTGTCACAGATTCCGTCAAGCCCAGACAATTCCACAAAAGGGAAGAGAGGTGGAGCTGAGGGTGGGGCTGTAAGGCTGGGATCAAATGACGACACCCGGTCAAACTAGCTACAAGCTAACCTGAAGCTAACCTAATGCTAACGCGGAGGTGGGAGCTAAGCTAATGGAGGTAGCTGCCTAGCTACAACCAGAGCTAACTCTGTAGAACACCAGCGACCTGAAGCTCACACTGAGTTTGTGTGGAGGTTTGCGGCACTTTTTCATGAAAACTATCTTTCTATGAATAAAAAAGTATTAAATCGGTAAGTTTATAAGTTATTTCCTTAATGAAAATATATTTTGCTTTGAGCAAGTTTTCAATATTTTTAACGTATGGTATTTTCCGGACTATGAGTCGCTCCGGAGTATAAGTCGCGCCAGCCATAAAATGTATAATGAAAAAGAAAAAAAAACATATATAAGTCGCATTTTGGGGGGACATTTTATTATTTTTCTTACAAAATCTGAGACCAATTGTTTCACATTGCAAGACAAGTACCGGTAACAATAACAGAATAAACAACGCGGGTGCAGCAGCCCGCCACAGTCTCCAGCAGAGGATGGCAG
The DNA here is from genome assembly GCF_043380555.1 of Nothobranchius furzeri. Classification (NCBI taxonomy): domain Eukaryota; kingdom Metazoa; phylum Chordata; class Actinopteri; order Cyprinodontiformes; family Nothobranchiidae; genus Nothobranchius; species Nothobranchius furzeri. Next base: position 44,321,328 of record NC_091745.1, on the reverse strand, counting down.
TGTTTGAATGCCTCCTAGCTGGACAGGGGAGCTCATTCCTGGGTCGGAGCCGGACCGCAGCAGTGCGCCACAGGCTGCAGCAGGTGATGGTGGGGCAGAGGAGCTGAGTCCTGGGCCGGATCCAGTGCGCAACGGCGCGCAACAGGCTCCGGCAGGTGATGGCTTTGTGTTTTTAATTCTCTGCGGAGCAGGTGAGCTGAAACCTGGGTCGGATCCAGCCCGCAGCTGCGACCACAGTCTCCAGCAGGTGATGGCTGTGTGTTTTTTATTCCCAGCGGGGCAGGGGAGCTCATTCCTGGTCCGGAGCCGGCCCGCAGCAGCACAGTATAGCCTACATAATTTGGTATATAAGTTGCTCCGGAATATAAGTCGCAGGATCAGCCAGACTATGAAAAAAAGTGGAACTTATAGTCCAGAAAATACGATAGTTATTAGTATTTGAGATAAATTAGCAGGCTAAATACAATTAATATATTTCTAAAACATAATACTTGTTTGTATCTTGTGCAGCCAAGTAGCCTTTATTCTGGACTCAGTACAGTTCACCAAAGTAAAGAGACATTATACAGATGAAGTAAGCACAAGACAACTTACTGGAAGAAACGGAATTATCATGAGAATCAGAACAAGAGAGCCTGATAACAGTCATGTGAAAATAACAATTAAAAGGTATGTATGTATAATAGAAATAAAAATATATTAGAATTTGTGTAACTCACTGTGATCCAAACAATAAATCAGCCATAGCTGATTAGCAATCATGAAATGAGGTTTGGGAGTTTTTAAGTTTCATTCTTTTATTACATTTTTTTCTTAGATCTGTTAAAAGGTCACCATGGCAGCCTGTGTGTCTTCAACGTCGGCTACACAACGCAGTGTGTACGTTCCAAGTATCTGTCTTGACCACTTCATGTATGGTTTTGTACTTTAAACAGCTCGGCCAAACCTGTTATTTTTTCCTTCATAGCCATTTGGATCATTGGAGACAGCTACGTGAGGCGTGGTGTCCAGAGAGCTGCAGAGACCCTCAGAGACAACCTTGGCCTCCCTGACGTCCGTGTCTCCTGGTTTGGTTGGGACGGACTGAGGTGGAAAGACCTTCTCCTCTTCTTTTTCCACTCCCTGCGAGGAAAAGCAGCTCTTGATGTCCTTCTCATCCACTGTGGCGGCAATGACATGGGGGTGGTCAGCAGTGTGAAGCTGGTCAGCATGATGAAGGAGGACCTGCACTGGCTTCACCTTCTACACCCTCATATGATGATCACTATGTCATCCATCACCCAAAGGTGTAGCTGGAGGGCAGGTGTAAAACCAGCTAAATTTGAGAAGGCCAGGAGGTTTGTCAACAGTGTTATGGCTACTTTTATTTCTAGCTTAAATGGTGCCGTTGTTGTGCATCCTCACATCAGACATGACAGTTCAGGGACACTAATAGGGGAAATGATATATTTTAAACTAATATTGCCGATTGTCTTAATGGCCAGCTCCAAAAGCCGTGAAAGACTTCCAGGTGGGAGTCTCGCTGCTTTAGAATTTTGCCTGTAGGACAGATTTATTTTCAGGCAAACAGGATAAACATTTCCCTGACTGTTATAGCTAATGTGTTGTTGATATCATTCATCTATAGCCATAACACTGTTAACAACTCTGTTCTTCCTTCACAACCCAGTGTTCCACTCACTCTGCAGCTCTCTGGGCCCCTTTTACACTTTGTGTCCTGTTATTTTATTACATCTAATATAAGAAAAAATAAATGTTTTTGCTTTGTAGATATTTGTAGATTTTTTACAGATATATATTTGTGTGCTAAAAAACACATAAACTTAAATAATTGGTCATTCTTTATTGAAAAACAACAAAATACAGGTATACAGAAAGTGTGGGAAAAGGATAATATGAAAGTATTGCTCTTTAAATGTAATGCTATTTATCTTTAACAAGAAAAACTCTAAAAATGTCCTGTACATCATCATGACAGACGAATGGTGGTCTGTCTGTCAGAATGTGCTGAACAGATTTGCTCTATCAAGAGGAGCCCTTTGTGTACGAGTTTCCCCTTGAATAAAATTTATGTTATTGTAATATTGGTTTGGGTTATGTATCACCACATTAGCATGTAAATGCTGAACCAATCTGGAATAAAGAGGGTTGATAGAGGACAAACAAGTAAATAAGGGAGAAATATAAAAACAACTAGGAATCCAACATAAAAAAAACAGCAATCGGCTTCTGCACCTGTGACGAAACATTTCTAAGAATCATCAAGAAAACGTGGGATGAACAACTATAAACATGTAAACCATGAACAACAAACATCAACAAGCATGTGTTCGTGCGTGAGCTGGAATGTGAAGTGTGAGACCTCCAAGTATCAGGTGCACTCTGGAACTGCCCCAAGCACCAGGAAACCAGCAGCCACCACAGAGCACAGAACCAACTCAGACCACCTCCCAGACAGCCGAGCTCCTTGCTACAGATAACTCAGCAAGGCCACATCCAGAACCGGGCTGACACAGGTCATGGGCCACAGGACACAGGAGTCACACAGCAATTCCACCTGAAACAGAATCATTCAAATTAGAAACAAATACAACTGTTGTTCAGTATGACATAACTGTCATGATTATGAGACAGACTAAACCGACTTTTAGCCAGACTGAAAAAATGTTGCCATTTAGCCAAAGGTGGACAGTTGAGTTCTCTAGCACAGTCATATGCCTTCAGAGAGTAAAAATGCAGTGTAGTTGCAAATTGCTTCAAGTTTTCAGAAAAAGATGATCTTTTCTTCTGATTTATTTTCTGAAACAACTCTTTTGGAACACCATCCAAACCATCAAGAAGAGAGGCACATTCAGTTGGTATTAGAAGTTTCTTCTGAAGAATTTTGGTGACACTTTTCAAAGAAGAAATTCTTGCCTTCAATCTCCTTGTCTTCTGGGATTGCAATCTAAGCTTTTTCTGAACTACACGTACCTTTTCATTTGCTGACAGATCTCTCCTTTTAATCATTTTGGGAGACTCTGTGATTTGATAGCAATGGTCACTCAGGATGCTTTTTGGCTGTAATGGCTCAGTGTTAAACTGACAAGAGTCTGAGTCATTCTGGTGTTGAACACTGTGACCAAAATGAGCAGTATCACACTCAATGGCTTGCAGAGGAATGTCATCATGTGTTACATTTTGAGTAACAAAGACCTCTTGAGCTGAGTCTTCACACATCATTATATTGCTCAAATCAACAGCAACTTTTATGGCACTGTCTTCCCCTGCATCTACATCTGCAACCTTCTCAAAACTATTTACAAAACAAATGGGGTTATTTCTTACCTCGTCATCCCTACTTACCTGTACTTTCCTTCCTGGAAGATGTTTTTTGACCTTAAAGGAAGAGAAGATTGTAGGTACAGCTGTGTCCTTCAGCCAAAGTCTCCCCTAAAATAAAATAAATAAATAAAAATAAAGAGATTCACATATACACACATCAGACAAGGTTAAATGCACTGGGTTTTACACCCATCGACATATACCCTAATAATTATTTTACCGTATTACATCTAAATTTCATGGTGAAACAGTAAATGTTAAAATGGTAGTTAGCTAGCTACTTTGATAAGCTCAGCTAGTGCAAAAGCGGCAGTGACCTAAAATACATAAATATAATTTTACTTGCTGAAAAAAATTAAGTGGAGACTCCTTAGACGCTCTATTAGTGCAATTAACACCATAGCAAGTCATTTTGTCCAACAATTGCACAAATAATATCCATAAAAGAATACACAAATGCTTCAACTAATGGTCTAAGTTCAGAGACTAAAAATCACGGAACAGTTTTCAGGCGAGGCTGAGGCTCAGACTGAGCTACTGAGGCCTTTCCACGGAGCTAGATCTGTGGTCACGTGGGTCTGATGCTCATTAATTACACAGAATTTTAGGCTTTTAAAACACTTAAACAGAAGAGTGACAAAAAAAATTCCCCCCCGTCAGAGTTGTCATGAGTGTAAACTAGATCAGTTAAAGCAAAAACATGTTTTGGTACCAGGCTGTAAACATGTTTATTTCTGCTGTGAAACTGATATTTTTAACATGGGAGTCAATGACGATTTGCTCGCTTCTGACACCAGCCCCTAGTGGATGAGGGTGGAACTGCAATTTATTTAACTTCCGCGTTGGCCTTAATTTCAGACCCGCAGTGTGGGGGCTTGGTGAAGACAGAAGGGAGGAGGTGGGGTTAAGTACCTGGAGTATTAAAATATCTTTGCTCATCGTATTAGTGTCTTGGTTTTCCTGTGGGGGCACCTAATTATTACAGTGTTTTAATATTGAGCTGAGAAGAAAGATGGGTTTAAGTGCAAATTAATTTCAGATTAACACAACAAAGACAGCAAATTCTTAGTGAGGACACCAGCAGAATGCTCTCGAAAGGATTCAAGGTCTCCACACACAACACACACACACACACACACACACACACACACACACACACACACACACACACACACACACACACACACACCTACAGGAGCAGAGCTCCAACAAATTACACTAAAGATCTAAAGCAATGTCCAGATGTACCTGGTACAGCCTTGAACTCATTATTTCCATTCCACGTCTGTCCTCTCTCCTCCTGTTCCTCTAATAGTACTCCTAAGATTCACAGTTTGTCCATCCTATGTCATTTCTCTCTGGGATTATTAGAGTATTTCTGAATTCAATGAAAATGTTGTTTACTGGATCGAATCGTGTGAAGACACGCTGCTCAAAAAGAGATCCCAAGGATTGTGTGCACTCCTAATTTCATCATTTATTTTGTCTTAAACTTTTGATTTTAAACCCAGTTCAAGGTTGGTGGGCCGGTCGGCTGACAGACAGACAGACAGACAGAATCTCTGATATCCAGGGTGCATAGGACTGAGATTCCTTTGCAAAGTCTTGTCCTCTGGATTATACATTCTGCCCTCCCCAAGCACTGTAATCCTTATTGCAGGACTATTCAATTCTGGGCCTCGAGGGCTGGTATCTACCACGTTTTGGTTTTAACTCTGTTTCCACACCTGAGTTCAGTTAGCAGGCGATTAACATGCGTCTGCAGTGCCTGATGAGCTGCTGCACAGGTGATTCAACCACTGAATCTAGTGTGTTGGACTACAGGAACCAATAACATGTTGGATGGTGGCCCTCCAGGTCCAGAATTGAATAGCCCTGCCTCATTGCATGACTTTTAACACATCTGCTTTTTTGTTGTTTCATGGTCTGTCTAGTCTGAAAGCCTGCTGAGATCTACTAAAGTAGGTAGTTTGTTTCTCCAACCCATGGAACTAAAAGGCAATAAGAGACATGCACTTTGTGGTCTTCATATCCAGCAACAAACTTCACGCATGTTTTCCAAACAGGAAAAGACTGATATTGCCCATAAGCTCTTTAGCTACCTTTCTTTTTCTCTCTCCTGCAGTCTTTCCTTCCTACTTCATTCCAATCTCACACTTTGACCCCTCGCATCTTTTTACCTCCTCTTCTTTCTCTCACACCCTCTGGCCTCCACCCATCCATCAACACACCCGGTGCACAAATGCTTGAACATTCAGAGAACCTGCTGCAGAGTTGAGAGTTGAGTGACATCAAGGGGGGCATGGGAGCCGAGCCTCATTAGTAAGAAATATTGTTTTACATTGTATAATCACAGCTACTGGGTGTTCTGAGAATCAACTAAACATAAAGGACCAGTTTTGAGTTAAAGTTACAGTATGCCTTAGTTGTTGAAAAATCACTGCTAAATGTTAAACATACTTCAAGTTGATCACTTCTTATGTCATTTTTACCATTTTGTCAACATGCTCTGTAAAAAAAAATGATACACACTAGTTATATTACTAAGTCTGTGGTTGAACACTCTGTACTATCTGAATAGAGAAAAGACAAAAGAAAAAACAAAATCCTTATTGATGTGTCCAATTGCTGTTAATTTTAGGGCTAGGGTTGTGCTTATTGTGAATGCAAAATACATTCAAGTATAGTATAGTATAGTATAGTATGGTGATGTATAGTATAGTATAGTATGCCATGGTATGGTATAGTATAGTACAATATAGTATAGTATAGTACAGTATAGTATCACACTGTGTAGTATGGTGTAGTATTGTACGCTTTAGTATAGCATATAGCATGGTGATATTTAGTATAGTATAGTTTCGCATGGTATGGTATGGTATGGTATGGTATAGTATAGTATAGTATAGTATAGTATGGTATAGAATAGTACAATATGGTATAGTATAGTATAGTATAATATAGTATTGTATGGTATAGTATAGCATGGTATAGTGTAGTATAGTATAGTACAGTATAGTTTAGTATAGTATTGCATATAGTATATATATATTATTATATTATATTATTAGGGCCGTGACTTCAACGTATTAATTGATTAATTAATTAGAAAAAGAATTACATGTAAAAAAAATTACGCATTTAATCACAGCTTGCATTTCGAGCAAGGTGGAACCTTTGTCATTGCACGATTTCCTTGTAGACTGAATATCACTGATGCACACAACAATGCACAGCACTAATGGCTACTAAGATGGAATAAAAACAGAAATAAGTTGCCTTCCTTGGACTGATGCAGGATTTAGGAAACACGTCCACCTCTTTTCTTAACTATGAAAAAATAAACTTCCAGACAGCAACAGAGTCCGTGTCGCGGACATTTGTCAGAGATCGTCTCTGCTGCAGCTTCCCGGTGGCACCGGAATCTTTACAAAAGTTGTGGTAAGCTATATTTTTAATATTTATGTAACATCTGTGCAGCGCTGGAAGCGCCAGACAGAATAATTATTTGCCCTAACAGTAGTTTATGAAAGTAGTCAGACACACGAGAGGCACCTGGCTTCAGCTGGGAAAATGCTCTGTGTCCTCACTACTCTGATTTTATTTGATTTGGGTCTTGTTTCATATCACACAGTGACATTTGAATAATTAAAATGCATGTTTTATTTTAAAAGCTTTAGTTTACAGTAATAACCATGTCTAATGTTTGATTCTCTGTCTCTTAATTTTAATTAAAAGTTTTGCTTTGAGGGCACATTTTTTTGAACGATTAAAATGTGATTAATTTAAATTAATTAATTACAAAGCCTCTAATTCATTAGATTAAACATTTTTATTGAGTCCCGGCCCTATATATTACATTATATTATATTATATTATATTATATTATATTATATTATATTATATTATATTATATTATATTATATTATATTATATTATATTATATTATTTCGTAGCACACAAAAATGTATTCAATACGGTTTGGGTCGTAACAGAAACATGAAAAATCCCTTTTATCCCGTCCTATATATCGCCAGACTTTGTGTTCATTTTTTTATGTGTGCATTCTCTGTTTCTGATAAAAAGTAGGAGATGAGTCTTTCCTCCACATTAATATCAGTGCCTGGGACCCAGCCAACCGCAGCCTATCTGGGAACAAATGAAGAGAGAAAGCCCTGTGATTAATGAAGTGGCCCACGATAACAAACCGTCTCTGATAACAGGTTCTCTTGCAAATAATAAATTACAAAATCTAAAATTCTTCTAGAAAAAAATGTAAGGTGGGATATGAGGGAAAGTGAGAATAATCATAGAGTAGGAACCAGGTTTGGCTAGGCTAGGGGTATAAACAGTAATACAGGGAGGGTGATGGGGCTGAATGGCTAAATGTAGAAGAGGCCCTAAATACAATCCTATCAAAATCCTAGGTCACTTATAATAATAATAATAACAACAATATTATTATTATTATTATTATTATTATTAAATTGTTTAAAGCTCCTTTCACAGCAACTCAAAGACGCTGTACAACTAAGAGACAGACAACAGACAAAGCAAATGAACGAAATGAGAATCGGTTAATGGGATTTGAATGCTTGGTTGAACAGGTGAGTTTTTAGTACTTTTTTAACTTTTTGCAGCGAGTCTGCAGCACGGATGGGTTGAGGGAAAGAATTCCTTAAGGGGGTCGGCAGCAATGGAAAAAGGTATGTCTCTGATGGTGCGTTGCTTTGATGTGGCTACCTGAGAGAGCGGGTTGGAGGCAGGTGGATCTGAGATGGTGGGAAGGTTGGTAATAACAAAGAAGGTCAGAGAGGTATGATGGGGCAAGACTGCTAAGAGCTTTGTAAGTGATGAGTAATGTCTTGAACTGAATACGCTGTTGAACCAGAAGCCCGGGAAGGTCTTTTAAAACTGGGGCTATGTGTTCCCTACTACAGGTGTGTGAAAGATGTCTGGCAGATGAGTTTTGAACATACTGAAGTTTCTGTAGGTGTGTACGAGGTAGACCATATAGTAGACTATTACAAAGGTCAATGCTGGATGAGATGAAGGCATGGATGAGGGTTTCTGCAGCCTTGAATGGCAGGGCAAAGACGGGCAATATTATGTAGGTGAAAGTAGGCTATTTTAGTCATTTGCAGATGTGTGGTTTGAAGGAAAGTCTAGGGTCAAAGGTGACACCAAGGTCTCTGATATGAGGGGGTGGTGTGACCATATGACCATCAGTACTGAGCGAGAAGTCTTTACTGGAAGGTAGGAGTCCTTTTGGTCTGGTAATGAGAGTTCTGTTTGATTGCCGTTCAGTTTTAGGAAATTCGTAGACACGTGGCACTTTATCTGCTTAAAGCAGTTTGTTGTGACAGAAACTGTGTGTGTGTGTGTGGGGGGGGGGGGGGGGGGGGGATTAAAGGTAGATGTAAATAGGAAAAGTTTGATGTTGTCGGCGTAGCAGTGGAAGTCCATGGTGACTCTTGTCTCCAGTGAGTCCCCAAAAGCAGCACTGCTCACGGCCACTTTTGTTTGTTAACTTAAGAGGACAACATTGACTTTTCTGCGTGTCCTTTTCCCCGCTCATGCGCTTGGAGACATCCGTATTGCTGAGAAGGCTATTTGGACCACAGACAACATGGTGTGAACAAAACCTGGCCATGCGGGGGCGGGCCGACCCAAACAAGACTGGACCGGACTAGATCAGGCCAGATGTGTGTGTGCGCGTGTGTGTGTGCGTGCGTGTGTGTGTGTGTGCGAGTGTGTGTGTGTGTGTGCGTGTGTGTGTGTGCGTGTGTGTGTGTGTGTGTGTGTGGGGGGGGGGGGGGGTGCAGCAGTAGCTCAACAGTTTGAGCGGGTTGTCCAGTAATCGTCTGCATGGTGGCGCAGTGGTTAGCACTGTTGCCTCACAGCACGAAGGTTGCAGGTTCGAAACTCGGCTGTGGCCTTTCTGCATGGAGGTGTGTGTTCTCTCCATGCATGCGTGGGTTTCCTCCGGGTACTCCGGTTTCCCCCACAGATCACAACATGCCCTATAGGTTATAAATTGTAAGTCGCTTTGGATAAAAGCGTCTGCGCCCCCTTTAATATAAAACTATTAATTTAACTGTGATTTCTAATCCAAGCACGACTTCTTTTTTTCCTACATTTGAATATTTGCAAAGATGTAAGTGACTAAATTTCCTCAGAGCTGACCTGCCTAATGTAACTGCCTGCAGTGCAGCATGACTTTGCTGAAATATGGTCGGTGAAGTAAAAATACCGATGTTAAAACTCGGAAAAGGGTTGGTGAGGGAGACAGGTAGATGAACAGAGAAAAGCAAATACAGATTTTTTTTTACTGTGATTTGAAAAAAAAAGTTGCAACTGTGACAGCATCACCTCAGGCCCAGGACCCCGGGCCGCGGCAGCACATAACACCACAGTAAGCTGAGGAAGTTGCCAGGCCCACAGAAGCCTTGGAGGTAATTAATCATTTTAACCTGAAGCCTGTCAAGATACGGCTCACCCAGTCTCCCTCCCTTTGCTGATCTGCCTGTCAATTATACGTGCAGATGATTCGACAACCTCTCAGGCTGTCTTTCGGCCTCCCTCTCACTCCAAACTGCCATCTGTAATTGTTTAAAAGATCTGCTTTGAACCTTCTACAGTTCAGCATTCTTGACTGGTGACTGTTTTTCTTGGTTTCAGATTGCTATTCTGGAACAAAAAAAAAGGTGCATGGAAGATAATTTTGTTCTGATCCAAACAGAAAATAGGGATGGGATTGACAAAAAAAAGTCCTGTGGTGTCTTGTTAAACTCTGACGTTTTCTGAGAGGCATGTGTCTGCTGAGTACAGCTGAGGTTAGACACATATACCAAGTAGTTTTTAGAGTGCTGTGTGTTCTACCTTATAATAGTTCCAGTGAGGAGCTGAGTGTCACATGCTGTTGATGTTCATTTTCTCTCCACTCGTCTACCAGAAACATTTTCAGTGGAAAACTGCACAAATCTCAATCATCCCAATGCTTGTAACCCCTGTTCTCGGCCCTGACAGCCTGCCCAGTGCTGCTGTGAGACCTCAAGGGCTGGTCCCATGTGGTAATCCCCCTCTCCCAATTACCGCTAACAGACTTACTCAAAACCTGCCTCACTACCACCATATTGCTCTCTTTCAGCCCTCACTGCTGTGTGGCTCTGTGTGCAGTTTTTTTTTTGTTCATTATCCTTTTCACTCTCTTTTACTTTGTTTTCTCTCCATCTTCCCTTCCCTGCCTACATCCCTTCTTGTCCTCCAGGGAGCGGGTGCAGCACTAGTGCTGCTGCTTTGCTTGCCAAGAACAGATGTCCAAGAAATACCCGTCCAGTGAGAGAAAAAGAGGGGAAACACACGGAGGCAGATTAGGTGAACCGTAGGATCTGCTTGGGCCGTCTGGAAATGTGGGAATCCATTCAGAGATTTGAAAGCCTGTGCTGCTAAGCTTATGGTTTTTGTGTTCCTACAACATGTGGGATTATTATTTTTTACTATTAGATGAACAAAGTTTTGAAATAAATAAAAAAGATTAAGGAAATAAGTTTGTTTTAGTCAGGGGATGTTGTGGGTGTTTGCAATGCAGCATTTTTAGTAGAATTGTCTCAAAGTTTGGTAAATTTTCTAATTTCCTGTTAGATTTGATAAACTTTGGGCTCTACGGGCCAATTGCAGGTGGCTGATATTAGGAACTGTTGAAGTTTATAATTTATGACTATTTTACTTTTCTGTTGTGCTATGTTTTAGAGACCTGCTTTGACCAATCGTCAGAGGTCAAAGACTCTGTCCACAAAATCAAAGTGAGAGCCTGAGTTGTTTTTTCTGTTGTGAATTAAATTTATTTCCCGTGTGTGTTCGACTCTTTCATGACTAAATGTTCAAGGGAATGAACAAACTAGCTTGCTCAGGGTTGTAGGTCTGTTTGTTTGCAGATGATGCCCCGCTTGGCTTGACTGAGTGGGAAACCCCATCAGACATCAGTTCATTAGGTAATTATCAACTCCAGGTGTGACTGAGATCTACCAATTTGGAGTTTGATAGAAAATTGGTTTGAAAAGATGAAGCCTATCGATGGTCTTTAGATATTTGACCAAAAGGGCTTGTTCCAAACAGTGGCTGAGCTCCAGTTAGAACATGGTGACCAGTCTGGGGTAAAATCCTGTTTCCTCCAGAGCCAGATTAGTAATCCAAAGGGTTCAAATGCAGGCTACTGGACTTTTCTTGTTTCTTGAAGACATTTTGCTTCTCATCCAAGGAGCTTTGTCAATTGTTCTTGGAAAATGAGAGAGTTGAGCATTTAAACTGTGGCTGCTTGACCTTGCTTAGTGAGCTGAAACTACCTATGAATACCCCCCTTCCTAGCCCCAATGAGTCATTGATGTCATCAGGCCTCAGGAGGCCTCAGGTTTCACTTTTCCAGCACCTACAATGCTGCTCTAAACCTATTTCCAAAACAGTTTAAGTCGAGGTCACACTCTCCTGTATCTAATCATAACAACCATTCTAGGGAGGAGGGGTATTCGTAGGGAGTTTCAGCACGTTAAGCAACTATAGACAGCTACAGTTTCAAAACTCAGCTCTCCCATATTCCATTCAGAATTGACTGAAAAAGGCCTGAAAAGCTCCTCGGATGAGGAATGAAACGTTTTCAAGAAACCAGAGAACTGCAGTTGCCTTCATTTGAACCCTTTGGGTTACCGTAACCTGGAGGACTGAGAACCTTCACCACCATATAACCAGATTTGTGGTTAGTGCATCTGATATGGAAGCCATAGATGTCTTCCAGGGTAGGTGTTTGGGGCATGTCCTACTGCTTGTTTCAGGAAACACTCAACTGTATTTACTGACTAGCTAAAAATACCAAAGAGCCCCCTCCAAAAAAAGAAGAACTTGAATATGTGGATGGATGTTCACTGCATAATCTTATATGTCTAGTACTTTTTTAGGAGACATTTAGAGTTGTTTAACAACCAAACTAACATCTGTCACTCTAAATGCAGACAGTGATCCTGAAACAAGTCTGTAAAACTGCTTTAGTCAATTTTCAAACAGCTTTTGCATCATAGCGCTCCGAGAGTTGACGTCACTTCTCCCGGCATGCAACAGTTCAAATCGAAAGGGCGCCATCTTGGCAGGCAGAAGCCGGCAGCTGGACTATTTGTTATTGTCAGAAAACTCAATCAAACGGGAAATATGGTAGATTCCTGTTGTGCCCCAGGATGCAGAACAGACGCGGATGACATAAGGAATGAGCCATCTACAGGATTCCCCAAGATCTGGAGCGCCGCAAACGTTGGATCATTGTAATAAAATGAGCTAGTGACCGGGCTGAAATGAAGCTGTGGGATGCCGAGAGTAAAGGTTTTCGCTTATGCAGCGACCACTTCATATCAGGTACTTAAACCAACGTTTCCTCAACTGTGTATGGTATTTATTTTAAATGCTTTTATTACGATTCTTAGTGGGCTTCCTAAACTTTTTTTGGCGTGGCTTTTTCTGTCTTATTACTCATAGCAGCAAGTAAACATCACGTAAAACGTTGCCTCATGATTTCTGTGTGCTGCCGTGTGAAGACGTGTTTTATGATCACAGCAATTAACCGGCTAAGCTGTATTTCATTTTAAGCAATGGTTGATCACTTGCCAGATCACACATAAAAAGCACTTTGGATTGCTATTATCTGTCTCACCGAGATGGATCTCAGACAGATCCTGAGACGCTCCTGCCTGACATATTTATTTTATTCACGGAAAAAAAATCAGACTAGTGATTTCTCTTGGCGTTCAGTTTATACATTCAAACAGCACAGCACTCTATTTAAACTACTTATGTGTGTAAATCTGTTATTTGTCCATCCATCCATCCATTTTCA